>NC_084603.1:32886675-32994175 GCF_033807715.1 Cololabis saira | reverse complement strand
TCTAATTTTGTGGAGCATGCAGGAGTTGCTTCTGGGAGATGATCTGAGAACGGCAGGTCATCATCTCAGTATCTGGTGCTGGTGGAGTTCAGTTTTTATATTTGTTCCTCCGGCGAAGGAACTTGAAGAAGTTTTTAAACCATTTCTTGAAGCCTTTAACCTCACCAGCAGTTGCTTTCCCAGTGGTCTGATCTGCTGCCTCCCCCTGCTGGTTTTGATTCGCAGTGGTCTGATCTATTGGTTCACCCTGCTGGTGTTGGTTTCCAGTGGTCTCATCTACTAGTTCACCCTGCTGGCCTTGGTTTCCAGTGGTCTCATCTAGTGGTTCATCCTGCTGGCCTTGGTTTCCAGTGATCAGATCTGCTGGTTCACCCTGCTGGCCTTGGTTTCCAGTGGTCTCATCTACTGGTTCATCCTGCTGGCCTTGGTTTCCAGTGGTCTCATCTACTGGTTCATCCTGCTGGCCTTGGTTTCCAGTGGTCTGATCTACTGGTCCCACCTGCTGGCCTTGGTTTCCAGTGATCAGATCTACTGGTTCATCCTGCTGGCCTTGGTTTCCAGTGGTCTCATCTACTGGTTCACCCTGTTGGCCTTGGTTTCCAGTGGTCTCATCTACTGGTTCATCCTGCTGGCCTTGGTTTCCAGTGATCTGATCTACTGGTTCCACCTGCTGGTTTTGGTTTCCAGTGGTCTGATCTACTGGTTCACCCTTCTGGTGTTGGTTTCCAGTGATCTGGTTTACTGGTTCACCCTGCTGGCCTTGGTTTCCAGTGGTCTGATCTACTGGTTCTTGGCACACCCTCATGAATGATTTGGCCACCTTCACGTAAGGATCATTGCTAAAAAGCGGAAGGTGATCCATGGTAATAAAAGGGTGATTGAGTGCGTCGCTTGGTGTGATCCGTGTTTTCGGGTTCACTGCTAACATCTTCTTTAGGAGGTCGATGAATGCTACCGAGTCGTCATAATCTGTAGGGTGCACATCTTGTGGCAGTATCTCCAGCAAATGATCCAGAGAATGAAAGGGAGTAAAACCGTCAGTCTTCTGTCCTGTTTCCTGTGAGAATTGTTTTCGGGATTTCAGTTGCCATACATGATGAGGATACTTCTGGACCAGATTAAAAAAGCAAATGCTATTGAATGCCTCATCCAGGAATTTACTATCAGGTTTCCCACTCAGCTGCAGAATGGTCCTCATGGCCTCGTAGTCATTGTTCATGGGAATAATGTGATCTCCCACGAAGAGGAAAGCCAGGACGCAGCCAAGGGTCCACATATCCACGCCTTCATCCAAGGTGGGATGGTGCAGCAGGACTTCTGGGGCTCGGTAAGACAGATTTTGGACGATGCCTCTATTCCACAAATTGGATGCCTCTGTTGCCAGACCAAAATCAATGAGTTTAGCCTTAAAAGGCTGTGAACGATGGTCGACCAGCATGATGTTGTCTGGTTTGATGTCTGCATGAACCATGTGGATGCTTTTGAGAGCTTTTAGAGCCACCAGCATCTGCTGGGCAATTGGTCGAATTTCACGCACGTGTAGAGGACACCTGGCTCCCATATAATCAAACAAACTTCTGTCCAGCTTTTCTAATACAATGCAAACATTGTTCTTATGCATGAATTGTTCATTACATTTAAGCAAGTTGCTCCTGTCAGGATCAAGCTTTCTGATTTTCTCCAGATTTATAGCTTCTGTTATTCCTTCTTGTATACAATCATTTCTTACTATTTTAACAGCTACAAGTTCGTTTGTAGTCTGATTTCTGGCCCTGGCCACTTTTCCATAAACCCCCTTACCCAGGAAAGCTTCCACTAAGTAATTGGAAGATTTACCGGGGAGAACATCATGGAGCTCCACGTCAAAGAGGGCTTTTGCGTTATTGTTATTGTTTTGCTGCATTTCTGAAAGGTTTTCACAATGCACGGATACAAACTGTCGCTGAAGGTTTTCACGATGAACGAGTTTCAGTTTGTAACGAGCAGAATGAGATTCGGAGTTTATATAACCTATCAGGGCTGACGTCACTAGAGCTGTGGTGCGTCACTTGCTACACGGCGTGCAGTGACGTCATTTCCTTGATGCGGCCGTTTTTCTTGTACTATTTATTTATTTATTATTATATATATACATATATTATATTATTATATATGTATATATCGATTAGTCTCATTACAATGCATATACCGCCGAATGCACTCTGATATTAGTTTGCCGGTGTTCTGCCAATTTCTGCTACCTGCCGAGAAATGCTTTTTGGTTCTGCGCATGCGCACATTCGACTTTCAAAGTTTGACTGCCCCGCCAATCATTTCTTGCACGATGTAAACCGGCACACGTCCTACCCCCTGCTGAATTATTTTTATCCTCGGTGGGGACAAAATAATAATATATTATTACCAATACTAGCAGTGACCAAAACACCTGCAGAAATACTGCAGGAATGACATAGCAGCAGTTAAATGCAGCCTTCTGTAAGCTTTAAATATCCACTGGGCTTACATCAAATACATCAAAACACAACAATAAAAAACAGTTTTCTGAACTTATCAATATGACTCTGTCCTCTGTCCAGTAAAATGGATCACTGCAAAAACTCAAAATCATAACAAGAATATTTGTCTTAGTTCTAGTTAAAATGTCTCATTTTAGTAAATAAATCTCATTACACTTAAAACAAGACTCATCACTGGAAAAAACAACAATTCTCACCTGTTTCAAGTAGATTTTCACTTAAAATAAGTAGAAAAATCTGCATGTGGAACAAGATTTTTTTGCTTGTAATGAGAAGATAAATCTTGTCCCACTGGCAGATTTTCTACTTATTTCAAGTGAAAATTTACTTGAAACAGGTGAAAATTGTCAAAGAAGTTATTTTTCTGGTGATGACTCTAAATGTTGAAATAGCAGTAAAACCACATTCATTGATGAAATGACATAAGGGATGGAAAGGGGGGATGACAGTTTTACAGGGGTGATGATGTTTTTATTTCAGGGGGGATGCCATCCCGCCTCATCCCCCCTCAACTCCAGTACTGTATATCTATCTATCTATCTATCTATCTATCTATCTATCTATCTATCTATCTATCTATCTATCTATCTATCTATCTATCTATCTATCTATCTATCTATCTATCTATCTATCTATCTATCTATCTATCTATCTATCTACCTACCTACCTATCTATCTATCTATCTATCTATCTATCTATCTATCTATCTATCTATCTATCTATCTATCTATCTATCTATCTATCTATCTATCTATCTATCTATCTATCTATATATATACAATAATAATATTACATGCATTATATCTTAGGGCCTACACCATTCAAAGAGCATTTTGTAAGCATCATCGAGAGGGAAGAACTCGAAAAGGAAGGCGAAACCAATGTATACTTCTGCCCAACCTTCATCCCTCCATTGGTTAAATACTTCATACCTCAAGTTGCTCTTTGGAGTGGCTTACTCTTGGGTTAACCTGGTTCAGTTATTATAATTTCCGAATGCCTTTTTATTACCTTTCAGTACATTAAATAAATCTGATGTGTTTAATCTACCCCTAGGTGACCTTGGACGCCATGGAAAAGGTCCAGTGTATGACAAACTGGCCCAGAAGTACAGAAGAGCCGCCTGTAAATCCCTGAAGATCTCATGCTAAAATCTAATTTGATTGTTTTATGCTGGGTCCACTACATGCACAACACATTTATTATTCCCCAGAATTACACTCAAGACAACAAAACAGCCTGCAACACAGAACCTGAAGTGAAAAAGGCGACCTACCTTTGTGGAAAAGTAAAATGTTTGAATATTTTAATATATGTACAGTTAAATTGTTTGAAATTCACTGTGATTGTAGTTGTAAAGAGAGGTATTTGAGGTATTAGGGGAAATTATGGAAGAATTCATTTTTATAGTCTGCAACACAGAACCTGAAGTAAAAAAAAGAAGAAGTGTTTCATCCTTTTCTTTTATAGTAAGAGTGTGTAAATATTACGGTGGAAGTATGGGTGTCATCAAGGTAATGAAAGAAATATATGAAAAAAACATATCTGCATTATCTCCAACTCAGTACTTCTTATCTTTCTGTTTTTGAGCCGCATTCATTTGACGTAAATACTGAAATAGGAGCGCACATGAAATTTAGGAGCGGCTGATTTGACCACGTAAGTACGAATGACGGCTGGCTTGACCGCAGTGGAAGTCCAGGGGGGAAATCGGGAAAATCCTCTCTCTGGATGGCTGCAATCGTTACACGGTACAAATAGAAAACTTAACAGATGAACAAGCAAATTAAACTGTTTTATTTTAATTTATATATTCCAAATATGTGGCCCTGTGATGGACTGTCCAGGGTGAACTCCTGCCTCTCACCTGTGATGAGCTGGGATAGGCTCCAGCAGACCCCCGTGACCCTGCAAAGGATAAAGCGGGTATAGAAAATGGATGGATGGATATTCCAAATATGCAAATGTGTCTGCTGTTGAAAAGGTGTGATTGCGCCTGACTGACAGACGCGGAGAAACGGGGGTTAAAGGTCCCTCATCCAGGGTTTTATGATGGTTTGAGGAAAAAAATGTGGGGCTATCTCCAAAGTTTGGAGCAAATGCAACCAAAGCAGGACAGTTATTGAAAATTAAAAAAAAAGAAGCCTATAGGGAGACCATGACAAAGCATCCGGACAGAAAAAAAAACAACCCTGAAAATAAAACAAAATGCACAATAAATCAAATGGGGAAAAAATTAACCGTAGTCAGTGTTTGTGACCAAACTGTGAGAAATTAGACATAGGAAATTTGATTTACAAACAGAAAAGCCAAACTTAAACTGGCATTAACACATAAACAGAAGAAAATGGATGAAAGTGATTTTCAGCAACCACCACTTACACCTGCTTCAACAAGCAGATCTCGTTGCTTTTCTGATTTACAGGCTGCAGAGGTGCAATTCATATTAATTATCATGATGTAAACAATGTATTTATAGCAAGTTAATAATCCACTGTAAACAAAGGCTTCATAGGCTATTATTCCATGTGGTCATAAAGTCCTTATCCTCAGAAGCAGCGATCTTCAACCCTGGCCCTCGTGGTTTTTAGACGTTGCCCTGCTCCAACACACCTGATTCAAATATCAGGATCACCATCACCGTGTCACCAGGGTGGACACAAGTCTGCCAAAGGTCCACTGCTTTGGTCTGGTGTGTTAGAGCAGAGCAAACAAACCAAAGACGTTTGGAGTGTCGTTTAGACTAATCCAGACCAGGCCCAGGGTGTCCAGACTTATGCAATCAGTGTTGTAGCGTTTGTGTGTAAAGTTTTCCCAATTATTTTATATTTTCCCCTGGACTTTTGTTTGTTGGAAGATCCCATTAAAGATGTAAGAATAGGAAAAGAAGAGGTTTTATATCAACTAAACAACCTCATGTATTTTTCTAACTTTAGCAAGATTTTTTATGTTCTCATGTTGTATAATGCGTGTGTCTGGATAGGAAATTGATCTCAATATCTTCTCGATGTGTCTGTCATTCGTTATATTTACCTCCTTAGTTTACTACAATGGCTCTGAGGAAAATACTTCAGATTTTTGTTAAATACCGGGTTCAGCTCCTGTTTAGTGACAAGGATGCAGATGTGAGGAATAAATGATGTAAATATTGGGAAACTAGATTCTCTGTTTCAGCCACTGCAACTTGCAATCAGGGCAGGATGTTCTAAGATGTTTTAAGCTGTTTTACGATGTTTCCCTTCTGGGTTTACTTAAATCAATGACACTGCAGGTGGACCTTTCTGCTACCACAGAAAACTTTAATCTTTACTGAACAGGTTTTAGTCACCAGATGTGATGAAATCTGGACAACGGATCCCTGAACATTATTGAGATAATTACAACACAGATGCAACTTCCCCCTGCCCTTCAACTGAAAGCTTTAGATCTTATATTTAATTATAGTTTTGGCATAAAGTCAGTGTAAGGAGAAAAAACAAAGTATTGTATTGCAGAAAAATACATTTTATTATATTGGTTTCAGAAGTTAACTTTTAAGCACGTTGATCTTTTTACTGATATTCATAGAAAAAATTAACTGAGAGAAAATTTTACGATCATCAGACATAATTACAACATATCACATCTTAGCATTTCCTGAATAATACATAATATTTCAGTTTTAATCAAATCACTAAATGATTAACTTGCTCCTTTAAAAAACTGCTCTGAAATCATTGCAGAGGTTTTTGTAGGTAACTTGTCTTATGTGTGGTCAGAGTATCCATTTGGCATCAAATATGATGGTTTTTTGTAAGAAAGGATCACTTCCACCCTCTCTTCACCACGGCTGAACCTCCTTGTCGGAGACGAACTTCCCATGAGGCCCTGCGGCTCCAGGCGGCAGCAGGGCCAGGAACACCGGGGTGATGGCGCCCTCGTCAGGGGACTTGGGGGCTTTGGACCCCGCCATGTCGGTGCGCACCCATCCTGGACAGCAGGCGTTCAGCAGGATCTGGGAAAATTTTTTTAAATATATATGTAAATAATGAGACCGTACCAACACAAATTATGCTAATAATATAAAATTATATGATAAAAATAAGTTTTAGTTACCCCGTCGTTCGGCCTCTCCTTTGACAGACGGCGAGCGAGGATCATAGACAATGTCTGAACACACGTGTAACACAAAAAAATGTATGTTAAACATTTAATCTTTAGAAAAATGTGACAAGTGATGGACATAAATCTGACTGACTTCACCTTTCCTCTACTTGTTACACATTATAAATAAGACATGGAAAGACAATCAGTGCGTTTACATGGGAAGTTTAATTCCTCTTTAATTCAGAATTAAAATTAGGTCAGATTTAAAATGAGTAAAAATGACCATGTAAACACCTAATTCTGAATGAAAATGGCCATTCAGAATTAAACCTAGTTCCGAAGTAAGTGGCTGAGTTATTCCGATTTTAAATCAGAATAGAATAATTCAGCGATCATGTAAACACTCATTCCTCTTTAAATGAATTCCGGTCTTTCTGTGCTGCTCGTTCCCTCGCCCGTCTGTCTCCATGACGCTTATATTCCGCGCTGGGCTTGTTTTCCAAACAAAGTTTCAAGATGGCAGCACGCAGTAAACGCTGGTCAAGAGCAGAGACCATTTATTTAATAAATAGCTTGGAGAAATAATTAAAAGAACAGATGGCAGGAAACATAAAAATTGTGAGCTTTTCAAAGTTGTAGCGGCTAAGTTTGTTTTTCTTCCGGAAGACGTAACTTCCGGTCCGCCCCCCTATCCAATCAGAACCTTCCCAACCCCCAGAATTGGATAAAGCCGATCAAACACGTCTTCCATGTAAACCTCAATTTGGAATTACTATTTCCATGTAAACTCAAAGGAAAATAGTTTAATTTGGAATGATTTAAATTCGGAATAATTAATTCCAAATTAAAAAACATCATGTAACCGTGGCCATTAAACCCTGAAGAGCGATGAAACTCACCGTCAGTCCGGTTTTGGACATTCCGTACGCCGTTTCCGGCCAGCCGCCCTGTTTGTGCTCTCCTCTCTTGGCCTCGTCCACGAACCGCTGCATCAGTCCCGTCAGCTCGTCCTCTGTGATGTCCTCGCTGCGGAAACGCTGCTGGAGCTCCGGGCTGCACTGGTTCAGAGTACGAGAGCCCACAAAGCTGGAGACGTTGACCACGCGACCTAAAGGTGTGTTCAGAGGAAGTTCATCGATAACATGTCGTTAGATAAACTTGGAAAACAGGAAGTCCACATACCCTTGTGTTTGCCTGCTAAGCACCAATTACTTCTCCAAGCTCCTAACATCCAGGTCACCAACCCGACCCAGAGGCTTCTTGCTCAGTTACATGGTCTGGGGTTTTAGTCACTTTACAGTTATTCAAGTCACTGAAGGGAGAAACCCATTTATACCGGAACCATAATATTGTTCCTGGAAATCTGGGGCTCAGTTTTCCTCCTATATACAAAGACAAGTGACAAACTTTTTTCTCCCTTAATTTTTAATTAAATTCAGCTGGAAAACATTTCAAGGATAAATATAGATTATGATGGCAAACTAGGTGCACCTTTATTTTTTAAATTCAGGTTGTAGTGAGTAATTGACGCTCAACTGAACAGGGAAAACGGTTATCAATTCAGAATGAAAATCTACAAAACTACATGCAACGAAAAGATGGAAGACCGAATATACAGTTGTTTTAGTATTTTTTTTTCTTATCCTACTACAGGCTGGGCATCAGTCATTTGTTTAAGCGACAGATCTGGATATTTGAAGCAGTTCTGTGTTCATACCTCCTGCTTTGATGAGCGGCATGAAGTGAGTCAGCATGTCTCTGGTGGCGAAGAAGTTTGTCTTGAGTGTGACCTCGGCCTGGACGGCGAACAGAGCCGTGTCTGCCACTGTTTCAACATAATATCCATGTCAGCTGTTTGAATTCACAGATGCATCAACAAATCCTAGTAAGAAATACCCTCTGGAAGGAAAAATACACTACAGAAACAAAACCAGATGTTTTCTGCTGGTTCTAGACAGGAAGGCAGATTTTTCTCAAATATGCTAAAGAAACTGTCATACATAGTCCATGCTCTCATATAAGCACAGTATGCATGCATGGCTTCAGTGCAGCGTTACATGCATCATGTTAGGCCCCGTTTACACGGAGCAAAAACGGAGGCGTTTTCATGCGTTTTGGCTGTTCGTTTACACGAAAACGCAGCTCAAAGCCCCCAAAAACGATCATTTCTGAAAACTCCGGCCAAAGTGGAGATTTTCAAAAACTCTGTTTTCAGGTTTGCGTCTAAACAGAGAAAACGGTGGAAAACGCAGGAAAACGGAGATTTAAGCTTCAGAACAGAATGTGTGACATTATGTGACATTATGCACCAGAAACTCACCAGCGTCATGTGTGCGACCTGTGTTTACAATTAGTTCGGCCACCGTCAATATTTTCTTGTATTTTACCTGTTTTATATTCTAAAGTCCCACTTAAAAGTAACTCCACTTCTCTGTCACTCCAAACGAAAGGCTCTCGTTCCGTCTTGGAAGTAAAGCCTGAATTATGGTCCCGCGTTAAATCGACGCAGAGCCTACGGCGTAGGGTACGCGGCGATGCGCGCTGTACGGTGTGCGTCGCCGCGTACCCTACGCCGTAGGATCTGCGTTGGTGTAACGCGGAACCATAAATCAGCCTTAACTGGAAGTTACACGTGTCATTTGTTGATGTTTTTTCCAGGATTCTGATTGGCTGGCATGACGGGTCCGTGTAAACGAGGATATCTTTGAAAACGTAGAGGGGAAAATATCCGTTTTTGTAAATACCCGGCTACGTGTAAACGTGGCCTAATCGTACCTTTGAATGCTATCCCGGCGTTATTGACGAGGATGTCCACCTCTCCGTACTTTTCTTTGAAGAAAGCAGCAGCGGTGATGATGCTGTTCAGGTCGTTGATGTCCAGCTGGTGAAACAAGGGCTTCAGACCCTCCGAGCTCAAAGCCTGCACGGCCTCCTGACCCCGGCCGCTGAAAAAGCATCACATTTATTATCACGTGGTCTTAACAAATCTTAACTTAATAAATGAGTGTCTGTTTTAATTTGCCCTATGAGGTCTTGAACACATTTTCTTCAGTTACTCATTCTTGAAAAGAGTTTTACTTGAGCACTATCCAGCAGATTTGGTTAATTCACATTGGATTCTTATTCTTGTTTTTTGTCAGAGGAGACTGATAATTAATGCTAGATGAGATGAAAATGTCATTAAACATAAAGTTGAATTTCAATAGGCCATTTCCGCGATGGAAATTGCCCTTGTGCAGGCAGTCTAGGGTCGAGTCCTGGACCCTGAGTCTTTGCCGCAGGTCTTTCCCTGCTCCCCACCCCGTTTCCTGTCAAGCTTCTTTCTAATAAAGGCCACTAGAGTCACAAAACATTTTAAATACTTGAAAAAAAAAAATACATCAGGGAGTCTATGGGTGCAAAACCAGTGCGATGGTGACCGTTGAACCACTCACATTGTACTACATGGAACCGCTGATGAAATACACAATGCAAGTGATGGGAAATGTAGCTGTGGCCACTTGATTAAACCAAAAATGCTGAGCAGCAAAAATTCTGCATAGGCCGACTAAGTGTTCAGACTTGTAGTCTGCCCCAAAAAGATTAGCATCGACCTTAACAGTGTTTTATTAACCAGAATCGTAACAATGAACGATAATTCTTACGTCATCATTATTTATGCCTCAAAAGGATTATGATTCTTTTGTTCATTGTCATTCTGCATCGAGACGCCTGGTGTATGTTCTGATTCCTTTGCAACTGCTTAATTAAATCTACTGGAATCTGGATCATCTCTCAAGTCTTATTACTTGGTAACTTAGACACTCAGTTTCAGTCCAGTTATTCACCTAGTTGGAAAGAACGTATAAAAGAGCATTTAAGGATTTTTTCCAAAACAGATATTTCCACAATTCTTTCATGACAGCCCAAAATCACACGGTGTGTAGGAGCCTTAATGGTGATCAAGTTTAATAGCATTATGCACCTCTGAGTTTAATGGAGCAGAGCTTGTTCAAACTTTGACCATCATAAGGAAATTGTACCTAAGTGTACACCCACACGCAGGCTATGGAAGCATCCTGAGCATCACTGTCCGTTCACTTTGAAAGGGGGGGGATTTACTAACCAGAATCGTAATTCTAATGCTATCACACTGAATTGTGGGGTTTGTGCTTGAGCCCCGCTTCCATCCATAGTTTGGGGAGTTTTTAAACTTTCAATACAAGCATCGGCCACTCAAGTTGCAGGCTGCACTGAGGGTGCTCGCTAAAGACATCATGCATGAGGGAAGGATAGTTTCAAAGTACACAGCTTATTTGTGTAGCTAAAACAAAGAAATGTGGTTGTTTACGATACTATGGAGGCACGTCAGAAGCACGAGCCGTGGAGCGTTTGCATGCCACTTCTATGGGAGCGTAGTGCAAGTCTCTCAAGAGGTTGGTGTATGTGCGCATGTGCTTCGTGGCATCTGCCAGCCATGGCCAGCCTGCGTGGGGCACACGTGGTTGTCAGTTTACTGAGAGGAGCCCAGTGAGTAAACTTTGACCTACTTCCAAAGGTGTGAGTGTCATCTAGGAAATTACAACACTAACAACCTCCATCCAGAGCCTGCTGACGTACTGTATTACAGTCTGGTTTGGCAGCTGCACTGCTGCGGACAGGGAAAGGCTCCTGACGGACATTTACACCTCCCGCTGCCTCAGCAGAGCCACTAAAATAAAAAAAGACAGCTCCCACCCCGGCTCTGACCTGTTTGACCTGCTGCCTTCAGGAAGACGCTACAGAGTCATCAGGTCCAAAACCAACAGACTGAAAAACAGCTTTTTCCCCAAAGCCATAATCGCCCTGAACAATATGTGAATGTCCTTATTTTTTTTTTTAACCGTGCAATGCTTTTTCCCGGCCCATATGTGCAATATTTCACCACATGTGTAGTTAAGTTATGTTATTATCTGTAGATAGGATCTCAGGTCTTGATTTCACCATTCATAATGCACCATAACCTTTTTATATTTCTTATATTTTTTATCTGTTTGCACTGTCTTGCACTGGAGAGCTGGGAATGCTGCTTTTAATCTCACTGTACCCATGTATAATGACAGTAAAAGTATTATATTCTAAAGTTTTACAAGGTATCTGTGTTCCAATAAAACAACTTCCAATGCATCATTTCTCCTTTAGGCAGAAAATTACACAACACTTCGAGATAAAACAGAGATTATACTTGTTTTTCTTCCACAATGCACCAGATTGAGGTGAATACTTTAGTGTGAACGCTGTTATGTGGTGAGACACCTACACATCTCTGGCTGTGAGGTAAACGTCCCCCTGGAACTGCTTGCAGAGCGACCTGACGATGGCCAGGCCGATGCCCTTGTTACTGCCCGTTACCACGGCAACCCTGGTGGACATGTCTGCGCAGAGGAAACAGAAAAAGATCACACACCAAAAAAACCTTCAAAAACAAACTCCCTCTATAGATTATAGAAGGAAATATAATTTCAAACATCAGTATGCAAGGACCACTCTCAAGCAGATGTGTATATCGTTATGGTTGTGGGAGTAAAACTGTGGAACTCTCTACAGAATGATTTAAAGGAATGTACAAATTCACTTAGGTTCAAAAAAATGTATAAAGATAAAATATTTAAGTTATATGATCATGAATAGGCTGGGACTTAAACAGTACTATTGATATATGTGGGTGGTTTCTATTTAAGTGTATATTTTATTGTAAATATTGGTTACATTGACTGTTCCTTTTGTTTTGGTACTGAATAAGGGGCAGGTAAAATAAGACTTGTCTTCATCCTGCTCCTTTTCGGTCATGGGTGTGTAGATTGAAGTGTACAAATGTACATTGTCAAACTATGCACGAAATAAATAAATTAAAAAAAATAAAAAAATAAAAATTTCAGGCAGCACAAAGCAGGACGTGCATTTAAATCTTTCTTCCTCGTGAACTTAAGAGTTGATCTTTATTTAAGCCTTTGTATTTGAGCCAATGTAACATCGAGTGAAGCCTGAATTATGGTCTGCGTTAAATCGACGCAGAGCCAATGCCGTACGGTGTGCGTCGTTGCGTACCCTACGCCGTAGCTCTGCGTTGGTGTAACGCGGAACCATAAATCAGCTTTGACAGTTGTGCAGATTTGCTGAGTCACGATGACAGGAACCGTTCACGTCAAAGTGCTCACTCATACATTTGACCAATGATTTAAGAAAGCTGGAATAATAGTAATAGATAATTGAGCAGATCATAAAAACGGAATACTAACAAACAGAACAAAAAAAGTAATATCGCTACTGCGATCTGTTTAGGTGTATGCAGGAGTCTGCAGGAGTTTTTCAGGACGCCCAAAGCAGCATCAAGTTAACAATAGACATGCAATTCAAGGTCGCCTCTGTTAAATGTATTACTTGACTTTAGAAAACCTTTAACATAAGAAGTTACATGACTTTCCATAGTAAATATCAACCTGAACTGTTTTAGTATGTGCAGAAACCCCCACACACGCTGAAGCTAACTAATAAACGACAGAAATGGACAGTAATTACCTTTACGTTGCGGTTGTAGTGCTGGATAAATCCTTGGTAAGGAAAGCGAAGAGCAGAGCGAGCCTCTGTTGTCAAACTGGCTAACCCTGCAGATAAGAAGGAATAAAAAATGTGGAAACACGGGAAAACAATGAAAAGGGAGGCGGATAGTAAGGTGGTCTGCGCATGGTTTGTGCGCATACCCGGATAAACAATGTGAACACGTGGTTAGTGTGGAGCCGTGAGTGCGGGAGTTTAGTAAAATGGGCATTTGACGCTGTGGAGGTATTTGATTTCCATTCTCTTGTAGTTTAAATAACCGATTAATCGTTTTTGTAATGCCACCACAACGCCATCGTGTTTTGTTTAATTGTTTATGCGTGAAACGAGATCATTGTCGTGCTCTTACGATGTCACAGCAAAAATGATGTTTGACACTGCAGGGACCTGTATTTACCAGGGTTCTGAGTTTATATAACAACGAAGGTACTAACTACCTGTTTATACAGATGTCCTGGTTGCGAAATGTAAAAAAGAGACAGAATAATTCACTGAAATGTGAAGATATTTGCACAAAGATGCAGACTAAGTTACAAAGCGGTGAAAGATAGTGATAACTGGAATCTCCAGCAGCTTTGTTTTCACATCTGGTGACATCAGGAGTTTTGATTTCACATTTTCCAGTACAGCTGCGGTGAACTGTACTGGAACCGACCCTTTGTTTAGAGACAGATGCACATCAGTACAAGTTAGGGCTTGTGTCATGCCTGAGTCTGTTTCACCACAGGTGCTGGTGGGGGCAATGGGAGGTCATAGCAGAAGAGCTGGACGTGCTGCGAGGAGGAGACGGCAGAAACATGAACACACCATCCAGTCTAGTATAAACAAGCTTTCAGTCAACCAAAAATGTTTCACTGCTAGGAGCTGTTTCTTCCTTCTCACACTCATCTCCCACTATTTACCTTTTCTGCATTTACAGTCTCTCTGTGTCATCAGCCACAATATGTAAGGTTGATGAAGTTCCTCCACCAGCGAGGATTAACCTCAACGCTGCTGCAGCCGGCCCTCTTCACTGGTACAACACCTTTAGTCCTCACTGTCCAGTTTTATATGAATGCAACAGGTTATTAAGAGATATTTGCTTGATGATGATTATATGAGTAGCATTTTACCCCAACATTAGATGTAGAGTGATACTCCTCCTATATTCATAGATTTTGCTCAACTGCAAGTTCCGTTATTGTGCATAAAGCAGTTGCTAATGATGTAAAATATACATGTATGTGTGTCCTGTCCCTCCAAACACAGACACAGGCAGAGGACTGCAGACTCTGCAGACTATAGAGGTAATCCAACTATTATTCATTCCAGAGTATTTGATTGGATTAAACTGCAGTACTGGAAAAGTTGTTGAAGTTGCAATAGTGGCAATGGAGAGTATATCAGACATTAGTGTAATGGCTGTCTGAGAAGACTATAGTAAAAATTGCATATATAAATGTCTTTTGTTTTAAAATATACAAAGAAATGGCTTTGCACCTGCATGTAGCTGCATGTTCAGAAAGGGGAGGGCGGTATCTGTTTTAGTCTTTGCATGCTTAGTTCTACATTCATTCATTTCAATCTACATTTTATTTACTTATTTACATTTCTTTTTTCCTTTTTTAATTCTCAAAGTACTGTCACTTGTAAATTGCTACTTTCTTTATGAGAACAGATCCAGGATGTTGCACCTCAGTGCATGTAAATGCTGATGAAGAGCGAGGATGGTGGTGTTTTTTGTTCTTAAACTCCTTTTTTATGTGCATCAGCCTGGTGGGATGGTCATTTCTCTGCCACAGTCGTGTCTTCTCACAACCTCAGCCGTTCTGGACAGCTACCTGGGACCCTACATCAAGAAGTACAAGAAATTTACACCATCTTTTGGTTAATTTCTGCATTTTCTGGCTTGTGAGGATGAATTTGAGATGGTTGGAGGTCATATAAGTCATGTCCTGTTTATGCTTGATTTGACCCTTTATTTCCTACTCACTGGCTTTGGCATGACCCATAAAACTGGATATTTTCTGAATAAACTGTGAGGGCACACGAGCATACAGGAAATCAAACTGCATTTCTCTTTTTGCAGCTGGAAGCCCCGTCTTTCACCCCTCTTGGCTCTCTGTGTCTTTCTGGTATGCGAGCGGCACCGCGGGGAGGGCTCGCCCTGGTTCCCCTATGTGGATGTGCTGCCCAAAACCTACACCTGCCCGGCGTATTTCACGGATGATGCCATGGCCGTCCTTCCAGTCAGCGTGCGGCAGAGGGCCACAGAGCAGCGGGAGGCGGTGCGGGAGATCCACTCCAACAATCAGGACTTTTTCAGGTGAGCTGAAGGGCAAACCCTGTTCAGGGTGTTCAGCTTCAACCCAGGGATTAGAGGTTGGAGCCAGCAGGGCTGAGTTTACCTCCATGTAATACATGACTACTGTCTGTGCTTTTATGGAGCCGTCATTTCACTACGGAAGAGTATTAGGGCCAGGCAGGAGGAAAATAAAAATATTTTAGAAGAGGAAGATTTTTTTTTCATTATGCACTTCGAGAAAAAGGCAAAATGTTGAGAAAAAAGGCAAAATGTCGAGATTAATGTTGAAGTACAATTTTGAGGAAAAAAGATGAAATGTTGAGAAAAAAGGCAAAATTTCGACTTTATTCTTGAAATTGTATTTCAACATTTATCTCAACATTGACTTTTTTCTCGAAATTGTATTTCAACATTTATCTCGACATTTTGACTTTATTCTCGGCATTTGGACTTATTTCTCGAAGTGCACAATAAAAAAAAATCTTCCACTCTCAAATATCTTTTCTCCTGCATGGCCCTAATACTCTTCCGTATTTCACAGCCTGGTATCTGAACAGAAAAAAAAAAAGATTTTTGATTTTGTTTTATTTTCTCTTTTAAAGGTCCCTGCAGCCAATTCTGAGTGAGCCCACCGAGGATGTACTGACCTATGAGGCGCTCAGGTACCAACAGATGCTAAACATCAACTGTTTCAGTCAACTATGGCACATATCTGGCCAGACTTAACACCTGATGCTGCACCAGTAATGCTGTATTTCCGTAATGGGGAATGGAAATCCTGTAGGTAGCTATGGCTGTGTTTAATCCTTGGATGACCGCCAGTCACACAAGTCACTCACTTACTCCCTGTGACTTTGTTTACATTAAAACATGACCTGCACGGAGTGCGAGAGTTTTGCTGCCACTGGCAGTCAGGAGGGGACGAAACAGAACCAGTTTCACAGATGACTTGCTGATGAATAGGTCAGAACCACAAGGGAAGAACAAAAATAAACAAACATCTGGCCATTTAGTATATTCAGTTAGTAAGCCTTTTTATTCGGCACATAACGTCGGTGAACCTAGACCTGACCATCATTTCACACCCTCGGCATATTGAAGCCTTTTGGTTGTTGATTAGCCTCACTGATAAGTGGTTTCCACAGCTGCTACACAGATGTTTAGTCCAAATAGATTACATTCTCTTCAAAATATTCATGTGGAAATGCTTAGTTTCACTTTTAAACACGACTGAGTTCACATTTCAGCTCTGTTCTGTTCATTAATACGTTATTAATCTCTGAAGGGAAACTTCATATTGCAGTAACTCAGTCCCTTGAAGGGTAACTGTAATATGCTATTACCTGGGCAACAATTCACTGTGTTAGGAGTTACTGCAACACGCTGCACCATTTCATCCTGTTAGTTCGTTCAAAGCCTTTATTGTCAGGGCCCAGTAACCATACTAATATATATATATATATATATATATATATATATATATATATATATATATATATATATATATATTTAAGAATAAGGGGAGAATACAAATATATGGGTGCTACAAGACAGCAGTATAGAGCAATGGGTGAAATGAGGCAGCTAAGTGTATTAATAAGTTACAATCATTTAGTATTGTATTCCAGCCACATTTGATTTTTAAATATGATAGTTTATCAATATTCTTCCACGTTTTTAGTAATGTTTTGGACAGTTCTTGTGCAAGAGTCCACGTGTGTCTTGTTCCAGTAGATAATTTCTCATCATTGTGTCCTGTTTCCCCAACGTCTGACCTGGACCTTGGTAGAGTTAAATATATTGTTACCAGCTGAACTGTATTGGTCCCTGCTATAGTTTTTCATAGTCTATCAATGGCTCACTCCCAACCATTTCCTTAGATGAATCTTTTTGTTTTGTTGGGTATTTAAACTGCTATCCTCCTCCTCCTCTTGCAGGTGGGCTTGGTGCAGCGTCAACACTCGCTCTGTCTTCATGTCCCATCCACCCAACAGCTTCCTGTGTGGAGAGGATAATTATGCCCTGGCTCCATTTCTGGACCTCCTCAATCACCGCCCTGACGTGCAGGTAAACGTCTTTCCGTCATACACGATGAGCCACTGGAAATAAAGTATGTGTGTGTTGTATAACTGTAAAGACTATATGAGTCATTGGGCTTCTTGACTTGGGTTTGATCCAATTAGATTATCAGAAACACGTCCTTTTCACAAATCTCTTCACATTTTGTTTTCTGTGTTTGTTTGTTTGTACAAGGTCAAAGCAAGTTTCAATCCTGTGACGAGATGTTATGAAATCAGAAGTGTTTCCAGGACCCTGCGCTACCAGCAAGCGTTCATCAACTACGGCTGCCATGACAACCAACGGCTGTTGTTAGAATATGGATTTGTGGCCACCAACAACCCCCACAGTGTGGTCTACGTGGACTCAGGTTAGGAAACAAAAGACCTAGTGTGGTGAGAAAAACATGGACTAAAATGTTTTTAGTCTGTTTGAAAAATACAAACATTTCAACATAAGTACCCTTTTATTTGATCCCTTAGATCTCCTCTGTGACCTTTTAAGAAGTGATAAGAGTTTGGATAAGAAGATGACCTTTCTCCGAGAGAATTATTTCCTTCAGTAAGTCTGGAGCTTTTGCAATCTAACGTTTCAAATATGATGTTATACAGTTATGAACGTTGTAGAAATGTGTAGTTTTACATTTAATTACATCTTTCTACAGAGCCCAGGTTCCCTGGATATTGAATTCAAAGACAGTTGTGTTAACATTTTCCTTCAAATTCCCTGCTGTACTTCGGAATTCATAGTTATATTAATGAGAGCAAGTCATTCTGGCCCATATGCAGGGAAACATGGCCAGACCATGATACTATCACCAGAGATTGCTGCTGGAGCAGCGTGTTTTCCTTCCTCCAAACATAGATTTTCTAAATCAAGCCAAGTTGCTCATGTATGGTCTCATCTGTCAAAGAGATTCACCCAAACCCTTCTGGTTCACCCAAGTTATATTTTGCTAATGGGCCTTGATGTTCTTTTTGAAATGTTCCTTCTTTTTGCAGCCTTATCGTTTACACCTTTGCTGTTGTGATGATGGATCAGTCACATTAGACAAAGTGAACGAGGTCTTCAGTTGCACCGGGGATACCGTGGTTTCCTTTAGGCCGTCTGAGAACCTTATGCACCCGTTCTGGGGTGATCTCAGTCAGTCGACTACTTTTGGGGCTGAAAACACTGATTTGGCGTTCCTGTTTGCACAAATGCAGTCTCTCTGTGATACTGGTAGAGTTCAAACTCTTAATAGGTAGTTGGTAACCTTTTTAAAAATCACTCTTTTTTTCGGAGGTCTGAGAATCCACTTTTGCGTGTTTTAGGGATTTACTTCCACTTCAAAGTAAATGTCAGACTTGAATATATCGCTGTTTTATGAATTACTGAATTAATTTTACCTTCAAATTTACAACTCCAATGATGTTGGTTCTTTTTTTCTTGTCTGTTTTATATCATTTTCTTAAGACGTCTGTCTCCATTGGATGTTTTAAGGCTTCAAGGCATCACTTTACCAGATACTGTTGTTTTTAGTGAATTTCTTCTCATCCCTGCCAGTAATCTCAGTGTGTCCAGTGACGGTCCGAGCTGGAGGCTGATGACGGCTCTTAGGTTGCTGTCCTTGCCATCGACACTGTAGTAAGACTACACCTAAGAATTTTTGCTGTAAAATCTGCATTTGCATCCCTTAATGAGATTACCGTACTTTCTTTAACTGTTGTAGTGGAAATTAACTGTGCTTTTTTTCACAGTCACCACTGGAAGGCGGTGTTGCTGGGACAGGTTGTGTGTGAGGAGACAGAAGAGTGGAGCGTTAGGACAGCTACGACGCTCTGTCAGCGACTCCTGCTAGATGCAGACAGAGCTCTAGATAAGGTGGACACAAACACATCAAACTATTTTCAAGTGGTGCAACACATGCACTGACTCTTTTTTTGTTTTTTTCTCTCTGCCTGTGTATTTAGATCTCACATCTTCTCCAACAATGTGAGCAGCCAATCAGGGAGCAGCTAGCTGTGGTCAGATCGTTGCAGCAGGAGGAGAAGTGCATCCTTGAAAGTTGTCTCCAGGCACTGAGAGAAAGAAATGGCAACGTATCGTTGTGCCAACTGCCCATTGGAGCTGTGAGCTGAAGAGTCTTGATTAAGGCTGTTGGCTCAACGCCTTCCTAGCGTGCAGGCGGAGGGATGGACTGGTGAGCTGCACCCAGAGGAGCAGGTCTGATCTTTGATTTCTTGGAAGAGCAGCTGCCCTCTGCAACCGTGAGGCTCTATTACTGAGATCTGCTGAACCCACTTAAAAAGGTCACATTTACATTCAACTAAAGAAACTCAGAGATGCACCGTCCAGAGATGAAACTGTGAAGAAATGGTTGCCGATGTGATTGTGATTCATTACTTGAAAGAGTTGCAGCATCTTTTATCCATGCATTTTATGTATATGTGTTTTATTTAAAAAAAAAAAAAAAAAAATGCATTTCTGATCAGTTGTATTTTGTCTTAGGTTGCTGGACGGTTCTAAACACAACAACTGTAACATTATACAAGATCTTGTAATGGCCTCGTTCAGACAAAGCAGAACTATTTTTGTATGTACAAAGAAAGCAACAGCAAAGTGTTGTCCTTTTCAACGGAATGTATTTTTCATCGGCCAAATGAAACTTTACAGTCAGATTTAATGAGGGTTGTAGTTTTATAGTATGAAAGCAACCTGAACTATCCAGAGACAGGATATAAACTGGAGTCTGAAGGTCAAATGTGTCGTGATGTAAAGTTAACTGAACAGTGTGGCATTAGCATGTAAATGTGTTAAACGAATATTAATGATCAGTTCGGTCGCAATTTTGGTCAGAGCTGAACAACAGCCTTTTTCCTGGGGTTACGCTGGACCGTCTCCATGGCAACCGTGGCTTCGTAGAGGGGAACCGCTTCCTTTAGCTGAGGTCTGCAGAGACGAGCAAAGTTGATATGATGGGGTTTGATAACAGTTGGTAAATAAAGTGTATGAAGCTGCATACAATTAAATGTTATTTTGCTGAAGTTGGATGCGTTTGAGTTACCTGAGTACTCCAACCGACATCTTCTCCACAATATCCTTCAGAATATCTAAAATAGCAGTTAAAGATATTAAATGGGGCATGGTAGGAGAAAAAGTTTTTCTGTGCTTTAGAGGATAAACCTTTCGAGCATTTGTCTGTCTGACGTAGCTATAGACTCAAAAACCCTGAACTAATACAACTCCTTCACTTCTTTGTTGCTGTCTTGGTCTGTGAATTCAATGATGCAACAAAGAAATAGCTCAGAGCATAACTATCCAGCCTCACCATCTTTATCTCGTTCATTCTTCAAATCATGCTGCAATTGCTGTACTAAAGTGGGAAATTGGATTTATTGGGTTGTTATTATAAAATTCTCAACAATTACATTGTTAAATTATCCGAGACAACAGAACTAACAAGACATGACCAGTGTTTTGTCTCATGTTTTATATCCTGACTAGGATATTTAACTTCTTGTTTTCTTATATTACATTACCAGTTAAATGTTGGAATTTACGAGCTCCTATTTATTGAATGACAAAAACACACTTGTAAACATTGGTGTAAAGAAGCTCATATATGCAACAATTCCTACTGTTCCACTAAAAAAAAACTCAACAAAACGCAGACGAATGAACGGACACAGAAGCCCGGGGGTTTACTGAACCGATATGTGATGTGCTGCGGGGAATGCAGTCATTTCCTCGCGTTTATTAACTGACAGGTGGCCTTTACGTTATGCCAGCTTCTCCATCTGAAGTGCAGAGGAACCAGTTCAACAGATAAAACCATGAATCAGTACTAACTATCCATGACTCCACTTCAGAAAGGGGTAAGGAGTAAAACTCCCAGTCAACTATTTCTGAGGTGTGGTCATGATGCTCATTACATCATACTACTGTGTTGAAATGTTCCTTTCCACGGATGTACCACTAATCTCACAAGAGGCTCTCCCAAAACAAAAAGAGGTGGAGTGTAATGCAGCTATTCCCTCCATCTGAAACTGGCTGCTATGAAAGAAAGTTAAAGGAGGTACAAAAGGGAGCCGTGGTTAGGTTGTTAAGCGAAGGATACGGAGATATCGTCCTTGCTGCGCCGATGCCGCTGTCCAGACTTCACAGTTGAGGAAAGACACAGAGGCCGACTTTAAATGCAGGAATCTGCAATCTGGAGGATCCAACTACAACAAACAGAAGAAGAAATGGAGAGGTGGAAAAACTGATCATCTCAAATATATTCCAATCTTTCCTGCTTATTATGCAAATACAAGGCTGGCAGACGACCTGTATACTTGAAGTTATTTTATCGTGTTTAACGGAAGAAGCTACGTAAAATAATAAAATGAATGAAGATGCTTTTATAATTGGGTGCAGGCTGACCTGCAGGTCTTGGTGGGATGTGACCCAGTGACCGCTCACTCCCAGGACGCTGATGATGTCACACTTGTGAGGGAGTAGTTTCTTCTCCTCCAGCTTTTCCTCCTCTTCATGCAGACAGACTTCAAACAAACAGAAACATGCTTTTATTTTACTATAAAGCCCTTAAATTAAAACACTAATGAAAAATGTTTTTACCTCCAGAATCTACAACTATGTCCACTCCCAGCCCTCCCGTCTCCTCCATGATGACCGACAGCAGATCTGATGAGCCGTTATACACGGGAATAACCCTGGCTTCATACATAAAGACACAAGAACAATGAAGCTTATAACATGGACAAAACTAAATGTCTGTAAGTGGACAAATATCTCAGTAAAGGCTCACACAAATGTTATTGAATGCAGTTTATAATATCTACACGGTGGGGAGACATTTTCATCAAGACAGTTTACAAGAGAAAGTGTTGGTTTTATCTTTGGGTTAAAATACTAATCAAGTGATACAACCACATGTAAAACAGCAGTGACATAACTGCAGGAGTTACAAATCCAGAAAGAAAGCAGGAACATAATTCAGTTGGAAAGACAGAAAAAGAAGCTCTCACCTACTAAAGGATGTTGAACCCCTGAGGAAATGTGAAGGTGAAGAGAGAGGGATAATCCCAGAGACAGCAGAAAAGGAGCACGTGCATGAGAGGAGTGAGACCACAGCAGCAGACATTTAAGGAGGAAATCACTTTCAAGAATATTCTACACACAGTCATGAGGAAGAATGGGTCTGTACACACCAACTTGAGGCCGGAGCTGCTCCAGGAAAGTGTGTTCTTGTGGGGAATGCGACGTTGTCAGAACCTTCACTCCATGATAACAAGCCAACTGGATGCACATGAGGCCAAAGGGCTTGGTAGCGAGAGGAGATGAGAGCGTTACTTGCAGTCACACGCACATATCTGAGTCATGCTCAAGCTTGACGGTTACAGTTGTACTGCAAATATTTCACACTGATGTCATTTCCAACATACGCTGCCTCCGTCCATGACGAGGAGTGTGTGTCCGGCTGCCATGCGAGCATGTGTGTGTAAAGCCGTGTAAGCACAAAGGCCATCGCGCAGCGCTCCAGCGACACACACCGAGCTGAGTTTCTCTGGCTTCTGAACTGGGGAACGAAAAAGACCCCACAAGTTTACAGAAAACCTTTGTACTTGATTTTATTCTCATGAATATTTTGGATCCAATATACAATTAATAGGAATAACCTGTAAAATACCCTTTAGTGATAGAATTGTTGTTTTTTTCCACATCTTTTGAATGTTTTTCATCTAAAGGAAGACCACAGCCAACACTTGTGCAGGAATTTGAAGTGAAGTCAGACGTTAGCTTTAAGTGAAAGCAGGAGGAAGTCTTTACACTTAAGGTGCTTTTACGCTTCTGTCAAAGTGCCAGGGGTACTTCACTTTAGATTTAAAAATGATGAAGTGCAAAGGAAAGATGGACACAAGACAGCAGCATGAAACTCACTCTGCCTGGCCTCTTTTAAACAAGAGCAGAGCAGCCAAGAACATTTTAGGTCAGAAAGACCTTTTTTTGTCTGAGGTGACCTGCCACTCAGCGGAGGACTGCGTGTGTGCTACAGAATATAGAAAAGGAAATTACTCTGCTCAATAGACATTTATGTTAGATAAAATTCATAGCTACAACTGAAGTATACAAAGAAGTATATAGAAGAAAAATAAATATATTCATTTCAAAAAGCATGTGTGTGAATCTTACCTAAATGATATTCATCTACATCAATGACTTCACATAATCCAGAACACGGAGAATCCAGGGGAAGGATGCCTGGAGAAGGAGAAGTCAGATAGAAGCAAGATGTGATAAAACAGTTCAATATTTATAGTGCACCTGTAAAACTGATACGGGTAATAAAAAACACTGTATAAAAAAGTCCATGTTATTCTATTTACCATGTTGCTGGATAGAAAATGATCCAACAGTGTTTCTGATCATAATAATGATAAAGTGTTTAATTTATCAGCGCCTTTCAAGGTATCCAAGGTCACCGTACAAGAAAACACAACAGTAGGGCACCGATGCAAGACCAGAGAGATCTGATTAATGGAGGGTGTTCTTGTGATAATGCAGGCAGCAGAGTTTTGGACTAGTTGAAATTTGTTGATGGATTTGAGAGGAAAACCAGAGGAGGGGGTTAAAGAACCAAAGTGGCAACATTTGTAGGCGACAGCAACAGGCGAACACAGTCAATATTTCAAAGGTGAGATATGTAGAGCGGGTGATGTTCTGGATATGTGATGTAAATGACAGGGTGCTGTCATGGAGGACACCCAGAGTAGATTTAGAACCAAGCCTGAAGCCTGAAGCCCAAATCATTCCTCATTTTGTCCTCTCATTTCTACCATTAATAAACAATGTCCACAGAATATCAACATTTCTCACCTACAACCTCATCCTCCGGCTGGAAGAAGGTTACCTTGGGGCCGACTGTAGGAGAAACACAAATTGACCGGTAAAACAAGTGCTGACAAACCTCCATCAGTGCTCTCCCTTACACATTACTAGTTGCATGACAGTATTTATTTATTTGGCACAATCATGAAATCTCAGTGCAAATTGTGTTTGGAGGTTAACCACCTTGAAGGACCACCCCAGCCACCTCTCTGCCAACAGGAATCAAATCTCTCTGGATCCCCACATCACTGAGCAACTGCAGTAAACAAATAAGCAGAGAGATCATCAGTCAACACTGTTTAAGTATCTTTAAGTCTTTAAGTGTCCGGTGTTGACATTGCCATTTTCTATGCTCATTTTCCATGACATGATTTTAGAAAGACCAGGAGGTAAGAGGAACACCACTTCAACCCTGGGAGAAGAGATGGTGGTGATCGAGGAGTGCAGATATTTGTTCACATAGGGTGTCTAAGAGGAAGGACAGAGGGAAATGTTGAGGACAGTTTTCTCCTTCAGTGTCTTTAGAAAGATGCTGCAAATATTCTATAGTCTGGTGGAGAGTACAGTCTTATCTGTTGTCATCAGCTGGGGCAGCAGCATCAGGACCAGTGACTTAAAGAAAACTAAATAAAGAAGAAGAAGAAACTCTTTGCTGGGGACTGTCCTGGACTCTGTAGAGGAATGCTGCATAAAATGCAAAACATAACTACGGCCGTCACATTTACGTTACATTAAGTAACTGCATCACAGTTCTGGCATAAACGTGTGTAAGAGCTATGATGACATTCAATTGTGATAAAGGTTTAGTCAGTGGAAACATACATTTTTAGATTTCTCTTCAATATGGTGAATAAATACTTTCATCATTCAATGTCAAACCCTATTGTGTAATTTTCATTAGAGGTTGAATCGACTGTAGGATCTTATTTGATTTAAATGATATGCACCTGAAGATCCAGTGAGCTGAGTCCACAAGCCTTCACCTGAACTCTGACCTGATGGCTGCCTAAAACATCTGGGAGAGTCTGGAGAGACAGACATGCTTTCAATGACACAAACACACAAGTTGTTATACCTTATTAATGCATTTGAGCCCGTCTTAAAGGAAAATGAATAAGATGTTTACGAAAAATCACAAAACGGACGCTTGTTGTTTCATTTAAAACTCATGAAATGTTTCGTCTGCATTTATAGGTCTAAAGGTAGAGTCAGAGTTTCATGCATTTGAATGATCTTTTTGAACCAATATTTCAAAATTTAAAAAACAAAACAAATGTAAATGTAAAGCAGAAGTGTCAAACTCACCGTCTCCTGGATGACGAATTTGGGTTCAGCATCATCCTTACTTGCCCGGCAAAACAATCCTTTCATTCTGCTGCACCTTTAATTAACTTTAAAAATGTATTTAAAACAATCTTTAAATATGACCGTACACAAACTCCCTGTTAAGAAAGAAATATTCTGTATAATCGAGGTTGCTAGTGGATTTCCAGTTGTTGCTGTATTGATCAGCTGACCGCTTCTTCTTCTTCGCTGTTTCTGATTAGTGACAATAATGACAGCGCCCCCTCCCGGCTCTCATGGTACCAACAACTCAAGAGAGAAATATCTAAAATAAAACTAACTTACATGTATTTAAAAACTTGCTTACCTACAAGTACCTGCCTCAAGCAAGTATTTTAATTGTTTTTCTTCTAAACATTGATTAGATGTTTTTTCTATCTAAACCAGAGAGGTGAACGGAAGAACATTTTAAATATCTGGCCTTTTCATGCACTTAGATGACATTCGTAAAGATGTTTTTATATTTTTCAAATGGACAACTACCAAGAGGACGCCGCTGATACCCTCACTTTGCACATTTATTTGCTAGATATTAGGCGAGAAAATGGATATCGCGAGAATATGTCAAACTGCTTGAGCGTTGCGTGTGATCTCGCGAGACCCGAGTGGCGTTACCCCCCATTTTCCAGCTGTCCCTCAGTCGGTCGGGATTCAGATCCACGGGAGAATAACCGGAAACGGTTTTAATGATAAACCATCACGTTTGGGGGAGAGGATATCCCATTTTATGGTGACATTAACACTCAACGCGCCGCTTTATCCGCTGCCTGAGGATGGCCGCTGCAGTATGAGGTGAGGGGGGAGAGTGTGGTGATGAAAGCCTGTCCCTGAGCGGGTTAGGTTAGCCGCTGCTGCTAGCTGCTGCTAACCCTGATCCGGAGAGGCTGGCTCTCTGGCAGGCTCTCATTCAGTAAAATCACACCCTGGACGGGGGTGGTATACACGTCTTTGTAAAGGAGCAAAAACAGAAGAGAAACGTGTATTACAGCCATTACTCTCAGTCAGCCAGCTCTGCTGGGATGAAATCACTGCCCTGCACTGGCTGCCTTTGAGCAATGTTAACATGGGTCGGTGTTATTACAGTCACCCCTAAACCCTTACACTAGTCAGGGCGATCCAGAATAGTGTGATGGATCGGAGGTTACCAGGGTGCCAGGGCAGGGAGTGACAGCTAGGGTGGAGATGATCGGTCCTGTGTTTGTTCACATCAGTAATGTTAGTCACAGCCCTACCTGTCCTATCAAAACATACTTCCTTGGTGGTTGGCGTTTTTTTTTTTTTTGCTTGTTTTATTTGTTGAAGTGTCTGTGGGTGTAGAGCTAAACGCTTTGTCACCTGTGTATCCATCTAAAATGATTCAGGAAGTAAGGATGAATTGCCAAACAGATCTTTCCTGTCTCTGTAACGGTATCTCCAGCTATATTCAGTGTGGATGTAACCCAAGTGTCTTTTATGGACACTTTCTTTTTTTTGTCACTTTGTCTTTATTGGATTTTCAGGTTATTACCACATTTTTACCAGATAACAAAAATTATCTGTATATTCACCGTGCAACAAACAAATAATATATATCCAATATATCCAACACATCCAAAAAAAAAGAGAAAGGAAAAAAAAGAGGTCTGCATCCTTATGCTTTCTCTAGATAAAATGTCCACTTTTGCCATCTCTTCTCAAATAGCCCTTCCCTCAAACCCAGGATATGGGTCAGTCTTTCCATCGTCCATATTTCTTTTGTAATATCCAGCCACTGTTTTAGAGTAGGCGATTCAGGTTTATACCAGCTTCTAGTGATGGTTTTCTTAGCAGCTGTAAGGAGAGTCTTAACCAACCAGCGATCCTCTGCCTGCACCACCGTTGCAATGTGACACAAGTATAAGACGGTACATGTTAATGGAATCTCATACCCAAGTACTTTTGTCAAAACTAAATGTACATCTTTCCAGAAAAATGTCACGCAATTCCAAAAAATATGTGCATGCTAGGGTGGAGATTATCAGTCCTGTGTTTGTTAACATCAGTAATGTTAGTCACAGCCCTACCTGTCCAATCAAAACATAATTCTTTGGTGGTTGGCGTTTTTTAGTTTTTTTAGCTTGTTTTATTTTTTGAATCCAATAAGTGTCTGTGGGTGTAGAGCTAAACGCTTTGTCACTTGTGTATCCATCTAAAACGATTCAGGAAGTTAAGGATGAATTGCCAAACAGATCTTTGCTGTCTCTGTAACGGTATCTCCAGCTATATTCAGTGTGGATGTAACCCAAGTGTCTTTCATGGACACTTTAAACAGTGAGGACTGGAGGACTGGTTTCCATGGTTACATGGATGCTGACAAATGCCCTCTTGAAAATGGGAGGATTACAGATACAAATGCTTTCAGATGATTTTTTTATGAGCACATTGAAGGGAATATTTAGTAAAACCTCATTTCAGTTCCAGTAACGCTTAAAACTGTTGTGACGCATGCACATGCTTTCTCGTTTTCACAGTTTTATTTACAGATAACATATCCTCAAACAAAAAAATGGTTCATGATAGTCTGATTTAAATGTATGCTTTTTATACTAACACATTTGTCCTGAAAAAGATAGAAACAGATGTCAAATTTAAATGTGTGTTTCAGAAGGTTTGGCAAACATATGACAGTGGCTCCATGCCATTAAGTACAAGGACAAATAGTCTTTCTCTTTTTTCATGGCATAACTGTGATGTCATCGTCCCCTGATGTATCTCTGTCTCTCTTTTCCCTGTGTGTACATCATTATGTTCTTGTTGTAAGCTGCCTTAACTTTTCTATTTCTTCACTAATATTTGCAAATAGAACGGTCTTGTGATTGTGGAGGTCTGGATTACAGATGGTATTTCCATTTTCAAATAATCAAAGCTTTAGTGCAAAAAGCTGAATTGGTGGTTGGTGAAAATGTTCTCAGTCAGAGGTATGGATGGATTGATACGGCAGGGCATGGAGAGATGGCAGAGCAGTTATCTTGTTTATGTTCTGGGTGGATGTGGGCCTTGACACTTGTCAGTCCTTATAACTTGACAGTAGTGTGATTCATAATAACATTAGTGTGTTGGAGAGAGATGACAGTAAAGCTTAGGGAAAGGGTCAGTGTCTGTTGTGAGCAAGAGGTTTTTTCAGTGTGAGAGTAACTTTGGTAGGTGTGTTTTTGAGGTAGAGTATTTATGCACTTTGCGTGTGTGTGTGTGTATGGGGGGGCGGGGGGGGGGGCAGTTATTAATACCAAAACCATCATGATGAACACATCTCTGCATAAATATGGCTCATTATGTGTGTAATAATGTTAGAGATACACTTATTTATCTCAACTGATTCCAGTTTTGGATTTTTGGTAAAATCCAGTATTTACCCGCTTATTCTGATTTTGGCTCTCTTATATTTTTCTTTCTATGGACTTCAATTGACAGCATACAACATCATTCCAGTAATTCTAGTTCAAATTGTGCATTTTTATAGTAAGCTATTTACTGTAAATGTCTTGTAATTTTTTTCCAAAACTGTAGCCAGTGACAGGACCTTCTCTCCCTCCAGGTTGCTGGAGGGCGCTATTTTATGTGAATGAAATCAAACTGAAAAGAAATTGCAGCGTATTCCACCAGTGTGAAGGTCTTAAACCCTTTTCTATTCCTTATGGGTCAAAGACGTGACGCTTACTTTTTCTGTCCGATGGAACTTTTTACCTAATAATAAACATAAAAATTAATAAAAAATATAACATGTATGTCTAATACGTTCCTTCTACATGTGCCCACTCTTATTTTATTTAAACATGTTGGTTATTGGTCATTTTCTGCCATCTGAAGTGTGAAAACATCATGTGGGGTGACCGTCCGGCCTTGACTTCTGTTTGGACAACTGGTTTTAAATCACATTAAAACAATTTTAAAATAATGCTTGCCCTTTTGGGCATACTTTCAAACTTGTTTTAGATTTATTGACAAAGTTATGGAACATTTGTACACACATTTCAATCATAATACACAAACTAATCTTGTCCGAATATGTTCATTGTCTGAATTATCATCTGGGGTGACCATGAAAAAAATACAATTGAGGGACTTTTATATTGACAATCATCTCAAAGAGGATGTTGCATCAGCCAGTTACTCCATGAGGGTCCCAGAGAGACAACCTGCAGGTCAGTAGTCTCTCTCTCCTTTACAAATAAATCCTCTTTCTAACTGCTGCAGTGTATACGTCACATTTTGATATCATGTGGGGTGACCACCCTAAAACTGTAAATAATTTGTTTTATTTGCAAATCTATATTTTGAAGGTAAATTTGTTAGTGATATGTGGTGAGAAGTAGCTAGCTTAGATCATATAGCTAACTGTTAGCCTGTTATATTTGATTAAACTTGAAAGCATCATGTGGGGTGACCAACTGTCATGTGGGGTAACCAACAAATGGCAATTCTGTATCAAATTCAAAATTGAATGTCTATCAGTTTTGGTTCAAATATAAATTATTGGTATAGCATGCATAAGTGGATACACCTTGTACACATTTTAAATCAGTTTTATGAATTTTAGAGTAAGTAAGAGGGTGACACTGCCATTATGGATAGAATGTATTTAAAAATGGTTTTCAAAAAATGAAAGGAAAAATGTGTCTATCTTTCTTGAACAGTTAATTTAATTACTGATACTTATTAAAATATAAATTTTGTTATGGAAATCTATTAATTTTTAGATAAATGGTCGCCCCAAATGACGGTTTAAAGGTTTAAAAACACTAAAATACCTTTGTTTGAAGTTTTCACATACATGTATGTGTACACTACATTTCAAATGTTTGGAAAATGGCCAAAAATATCTTTATTTTAAGTATTTTAAAAATGGGCTACTCAAAGGCCTTATACGTCTTTGACCCTTATACATCTTGGAATATCAAAATGCCCCAGATAGCATTGAAGCCTGTTTCCCCACAAACCTTAAACTAAAAATTAAGTGAAACAATAATAATAATAATAATTCATTTTATTTGGAGGCGCCTTTCACGACACCCAAGGTCACCTTACAGAATAAAAACACAAGAAATACAACAATGCCCAGCATGATATTGAACAACCCATTAAAACTTGAATCTACTGTTACATATGTTATTTTTCTTAAGAATAAAAACTGCAAATGAGCATGGTAACAGTTATGAATAATAGCTGTCAAGATGAAACAGTTTTTTATTACTATAAGTTAAGATATTGCTTTTAATTTGAAATGTTGCCTGGAAGACTATCTTTAAATATGCAAACGAGGAAATGTCAAGATAAAAATGTGCTGACCTGCATGCATTTCCTGAACAGAATTCTGGATGTTGAATAAAGCTTAGATACAACTTGTATTGTAATAGACCCTGTTTAAATAAAATTGAATTGAATTAAATGAAAAGTTCATGTTGTATTTTGTTGTCATATTAGTGTCAACGGTTTTTTGTTTCATGCTTTATTTGAGTTAATCAGTGAGATTTCTAACTTGAAGTAAGAGGATATGACTAATTCTAAGGAAACATCCTTTGCAAATTTAAATATTTATGAAATTCATCATTTTTTTGTTAAAATAAAATAATTTTTTTTTTGTTTTTTTTATATTTTTATCCCGGTTTCTTTTCCCATTTTTACCACCCCGTGCTCCTACCTACTGACAGTCCTGGTACAGTACACAGCACAACATATGTGCCCCTTTTTCTGAACAGAACCTAAAACAAAGCTTTATACAGTACATCATGGAGACATTAGAGATGCTGATATTAATAAGTGTACCACGATTATGTGCATGCTTTAGGCCTCTGTACTGCAGGCTAAATGACTGTTTTAGAAAGAAATTATATACATCTGAATAATTTATTTTCCTTAATGCTTTGATGTGAGTTGCATACTATTAAGCTACTGTAACAAGTTTGGCAGGAACCCGTCTAAACACACACAAAAAAGAAGAAAAATATTGAACATGAATGTCCCGATGAGTTTAGATTTTCTTTTAAAACTTATTGGACCAAAATATCACAACATTGTCATCTGTGGAAATAAAATGGGCTGCAAAAGACAAATACTGAATCACATAGGAATTATTATTCATCTGTATAACTTAAAACAAGTGGCCCATCCAGGGGAGAAAATAAAAACATGCCAGTGTCACCCTTGATTATTGTCTCTTAAACTAAGCTGTTGTTTGTTGTGTTCTGGAATGAAACCAAGGTATTCCTAATAGTTTATTTATTGAGGGATGCAGATTTGTCCAAATTTGTGTACCAAGAGCACTAAATGTGCAATTAGCTCAGCTGTCACATCATTAAAAGGTTAAGTGTGCCACATTGGTCATCTCCTGTTGTTCAAGGCACACATTTAACTCTTTTAGCCTTCTGGCAACGTTTCATCCCCTAGCTTTTCTTCTGTGCCCTTTTGCATGAGAATGTTATGTTTTTGTCTTTGGTAGCATTGTGTTACGGTGTTTTGAGCTGATTAGTCACACTTTCTCTAGAAGATGTTGCAACTCATGGCATTTTGGTAATTGTGAAATAAGCAGCCAAATGATGCTTCTTAGTAAAGTACAACTGGAATATTTCTTTGACAGTTCTGGCAACAAATTTTCATCCATACACATTGTTTTTCAGAAAATGGGGTGACACATTTGAATAATGGTTATGACCGTTTCCTCCGCCTAGAAGGTTTCTGGTTCGAGTCCCGGCTTCTGTCTTTTAGGGAGGGATTGGCATGCCGCGTCTTTGTGGGTTTTCCCAGCTTACTCTACTTTACCTCGCTTTTGTTTTTTAAGGTTTACTGGTGTTTTCAGATTGATATCATTATGTGTGAGCAGCATGCATGTTTTTTTTTTTTTGCTTTATTTGTCTCAGTATGATTCTCTCATTCATTGAGAGCTGGATTGGACTGCACACCCATCACCGCCCGGGACCTTAAATAGGGTTGAAATAGGTTTTGGTACTGACATGTACCGAAGTAGTACAGAAATTTCAATTTTATATTCATTTTTTTTTTAATCAATGACACCTTGAAGCACAAGGTCTTTCACACAAAGACCACAGTATGAAACACACTGAAGATCTGTGTGAAATGGTTAACTCTCCAGTTGAACATTCACACTGATCCCGTGAAGGTGCAGTAAGTGTGTGCTTCACAAAACATTACTGCATTCTGCAATCTGACGATCCCGTCCATGGTCAACAACAAGTCCCTAATGTTTCTGGTCACTGGCTGCTTTATTAAGTCGATGTGGATGAAGTACTAACAGAAAAATAAAATCTACCTGATTGTTGCAATGAGACAAACCCAGCAGTGCTGGCCTCAGTTTTAATGTAACTGCTGCAGCCTTCCTGCTTTTATTACACATATATTAAATACATCCCTGTTGAGACTGCTGCCCCTGCGACCCGGTTCTGGATAAGCGGCGGAAAATGGATGGATGGATGGATGGATGGATGGATACATTAAATACCGGTACATCTATCAAATATACTAAAGTTACAAAAACACCAATATCAGTACATGTAATGAAGATGCTAAATTCTAAATAGTTTATGGTAATTGGTGTGATTCTATTAATCATTTTGGGTTGATTTTCATCAGTTATGTGTTTTGTGTTTTCAATCCCACCAAAAGTCAAACTAGTTTTTTTGTGACTCTATTTTGCAGAAAGATATCACCCTATAATCAAACACTTGGGTACCACCAAAGAATGTCAGTCAGTGCACAGTTTTTCCAAATTCATTCACAGATTATGGAGTAGTGATCTGGTGGAGGGGGTCAACAGGAAGATGAGACAACAGAGGAAAGAGTCTGAACCCCCTCTTTGTCATGTTCTGACATTGCCTTTGTGTGTTTGTGGGTATGTGTGTGTGATGGGCTTAAACGGGCATCTGCCACCAGCCTTGATAACAGAGCAACACTTCAGTGACATCCCAGTGCTCTAATTATACAACCTAATCCCACAAAAACAAAGCAAGCACTTGGTGAAAACAAAGCAATAAGCCTTTCGGTACACTTGGATGACAAAGGACCCCTGAAAACGAATTAAATCTGCAAAAATGATTTCATCCTCAATGTTTGTAACAGACGGTAGACTTTTTTTTTTCCTTTTTTAAAAAAAAAAAACAAAAAAAAATGGATTTCAAGTTAAGTGCACTGCAGTCCTGGATTTTTAATTTGCATCCACTTGAGTCTTACTGCTCTTCTCAGGCAGGATCACACCTACACTACTGTGAACATATGAAGGGACCCGCTGAATTATTCAGCATAAATCGCAGAAATGTCATGTACTTCTTTTTTGTCCGTCTTCTTTTCCTGTGCAGGAAGTAATTTTATTTCACAAGCAGCTTTTTTTTTTTGCTGAAAGGAGTTTTCAACCAACTGCTCGTTCTTGGAAGCATGACACATAAAAGAACTGAAGTTTGTCTTTGGTGTCATAATGTTGATTCTTAAACAAATTCTTTGTCCATCACAAATCTTAGGTCATTTTTCTGATTTATTGGAATCATTATGTAGGATTTAAGTGCACTAATAAAGCTTTTACCATTGAACAGCAGTTTGAGTACATTCATCAAGTTTTGTTGGTGCTTAACAGCTTCAGGATTCCCTCAATTTCCTCTGTGAAAGTCTGTGTGGCTGTGTGTATTTGTGCAGGGTGGGCTTTATTCCTCTGACCTAGTTAAACTGGTTACTTTGTCCTGGCCCTCTGATGATAATGGGGAACACACAAACACACACACTCCCTCCATTATACACCCCTAAAAAGGCAGAGAATAATTTGTTACTAAAGCAGCAACGGTCTGTCCACAGCAACATATGCTAGAGTAGTTATTTAAATAAACATTTGCAACTAGTTTTGTTTGACCATGGAGAACTAAATTATACTCATCTTTGTTTTTCTACTTGGTAAATCAAGCCAGACGTGCAGGTTAGATACTGCTAAAGCTAAGAAGTGTAAATGCTTCCCTTGATTTGGGTCAACTAACCCTTCAGCTGCATTTTGCCCTCTAATTTGGTAAGGAAATCAAAGTTTTGTTGACAATGCATTGGAAAAACAGTAATCAAACCCACACATAATCTTACACACCCATAGCAAGGGCTCCCGTCTGTTGCAACGTGTTACATTATTGTGGGTTTTCAGTTGGCCGCACGAACCGGTGCAAGGCAGGTCTGGATCGGATTAACATACCTCCTTTACCTCTGGTGGTATGTTAACACAGATATTGTGAATTAACGGAAGGAGGTACAGCATTCTTGAGAAAAATCTGATAAACAAGTAAAATATATATTTTGAGTCTGCAAAAATGTAAAAAGATATATACATAAAACTGTCATTTACAGAATTGGCAATGTTTTGGTTATCAAATACATTGCGTGATGGAGACATTGGCTTTAAAAGGACGTCAGTGATGCTTTCCAGAGCTGCAATAGCAAGCCAGTATTATTCACTGGTGTTTGTGCGGTCATCTCCTTAGTGACAATGTTTGTAGAGTGACTGTGAAGCAGAAAACATACAGTTGTGCTCAGGCAGTCTTCCTAAATCAAAATTCTCTGCATATATATACACACAGGGCTTTCAGACAGTTAATCACCTCTGCAGTGGAACTGAAAATCTGAGGTCTACAGTAGATTCGTGCTTTTCTCACGTTTCATATGTGCTAATATCAGGATGTGCACATTTATGACAGCCACAATAGTCTTGTAGGGGAACTGATTAAACAGAAATTCAAAACTTGAACTCCAGGCTGCAGACGGAAAGCAACTTTGTCTACAGTATCCGGATTGTTTTTGGTGCTGACTACTTGGTCTTTTTTACACATGCTCTTAAACCTTTAGAAATGACTAAGGCTCCTTTTCAACAGGATTTATGATTATTATTATTGACAAATGAAAGGATCGACAGGAAAAGGTGTATCAAATTCTTCATCTGTATTTCTGAATGTTGCTTCCAGGTGTTGTCTATTTGGAGAAGATTGAGTGAACCATGGCACAGTTCCCAACCACATTCACAGGTCAGTCTTCTTTACCTTTTTTGCTCTTAAAGTGCTATATATTTCTTGTATCTGGTTATTTCTGTCTGAGTCATGTTTTAATTTGTAAAAAAAATCTTGTAAAATCTACTCCCAAAAGGTTTTTTTTTTGTATACAGTGCTCTCCTGAATACTTCAAATTTATGAAAACAATTTTTGGCACTAAGACAAATAGAATTGACTTGGGCTACAAGCTATTAGGAAGAAACAATATGCAATTTTAAAAGTTGTGATGGCAATATGACTGATGTCTAATTATTATGTAAAAGCTTGAAGGACAAAAGTTTAGAAAAATTACTAGTTTCAAAAGCAGAAGAAAGTAAATAGTTATGAAATGAAAGCAGATGGAGCGATTCCTATCAGAAGCCCAAACAGATGGAGACACAGCTAGACCCAGTCAAAAGGTTCTGAGCCACACAGGGTGAGATTTAAACGGATAAACAGATTTGTATGAATACACAATATTGTTGAAACTTGTTTACTCTGGAATCTGGATGAAGACTCGCTACCTAAGCCGTTGTTAATCATTGAGACACGTCTCAGAGCAGCTATAAGCACTTGAAATACTGACATTTTATGGTGTGTTTTTCAGCACATAATGAAAAAAGAAGGCTGCTTATCTGGCAGGGTGTGCTGGGCGTTTTAATACGTACAGTATAACTACAGAAATATTGGGTGGTGCTGCTGCTTGGGGACATAGTTTCATTTTTTGGCATTATACAGAAATATTAGGGAAACATACTTTCATATCAAATGCATAAGCATAATTTACAATGTTTGCTGAAAGAAGCTAAAGGAAAAACCTCATGATTTTAAAGATGCATTTTTCAATTAACAGTTGGATTAAAAGTATAAATGGACCTTCGCTTAGAATTCAAGAGAATTGCTTTTCTGTGCAGCTCAGCGGCTGACTTAACTCTAATGTAGCCTCTAATTTACCGTACTATGTGGACCATTAGGTGCACTGCGTTGTAAGGCGCAATATCAATGAACGGGTCTATTGTCAGACGTAAGAAGCACCGGGTTATAAGGCGCATGATAAAACACCTATAAAGCAAAACAAAACAGTCTGGTGAGTCAAACTTTATTCAACGTATTCACAATGACTCAGAATATCGTTCAGCTGTAACTAATACTGAAAAAATACTCACATTTTAAATCATTCGTCTTCCACGAATCCACCAATAAAAAGTGGAGGAGGTCAGCATCATACTACGTCCTGTTCTCTGATTGGTTCATCGTTGCTAGCGATAGTGGACACCTGAAGTTAGTGTGAGGTTGGAACAATGTTGTTTTCCAACATTTGATCAAATTGGATAATGATACAGATTTGAAAATTGAAAAAACGTTGGCTTGACATCTTATTACAGTAAGGTAACATGGACTAGATGTTGGATGATGGTTGCTTGCCAGTGCTACATAATTAGTTCTCTAAGGTTGTCTGACGGTGCAACCCGTATCCAACCAAGGACCGACTTTGATGTGTCAGCTGAACGGTCCGATAATCAATCAAGCGAGGCGGCTTCGTTGCTACCAAAGTCGCACTAAAACATTTTGACAGATTTGTGAGCGCAGTGTACCAAATAAAACTGGTTTGAGGTCAAATTTAAGGATTTAAGTACGTCTTATTGTGCGTAAAATACAGAACTTGGTTAACAATAATGAAACAGAATGGAAAGTGAGTTAATGGCTTATTATTGATTAAAACCTCAGACAGATGAATGAAGCTAAGCAGGTTTATTTCTGGTTGTGAGTTGGTGACATCTAATACTGTTAAATAAGACCAAACAGAAGAATTCGGATTATCTTGCAAAGAATTGCAATGAGTGTTATATAAATAAAGTACATTACATTTAAAAATTAAAACTGGACACAAAATTAAGCAGCCGACCAAATTATCTCCATTTAGTTAATGGTTAATCTGTTATACTTGCACGTTAATCATAAACTAACAGGCGCAGCCTCAGAGTCCGTCCCTCGTCTTGTCATCCTGTACACGTCCCGTCTGGCTGCTAGAACTGAACTTTATGACTAACACATTCTTCTCATTCCTCCTCTTTCCTTGCTGTCTGTGTCCCACTTCGTCTTGGGCATCGTGATTGCAACTCTACATGTGTGTGTGTTTTGGGGATGGGTGTGACAGGTCCAGATGTGTTTCTGATCTCCGTGGATGAGAGAGCCAAACATGACCAGCAGTTTCTCAGCCTCTGTCCGACCGCTGGGGGTTACATCACAGGTAACAGTCCAGCTCTCACTTGCATGGGCCTAACGTGCCCTTCACTGCACGCCTTGGGCCAGATAAGGACACGGGCAAGCCCAGTTTCACACAACGTATTGTTGGCTATGTGGGGAATTTGGTGTCTAGGTGGTAAATGTCTTCTTGTAGCTTGATGTTATAGGGATCAGAATCCGGAAAAAATATTTAAAAATACAGATTTTAATTGAATAATAATATAATGTAATGGTATTTAAACACAGTCTCTTGTTGTTTTTGTTTTTACATTAAGGAGTGGAGCTCTGTCTTATGCTTTGTTTAGGTTTCAAAGGGTTATTATTTATCCTGATAATACAGAATAGTCTCTTCACTTTCATGTTTTTAAATATGTGCTGACCTTTCATATCTTGCTTCTATTTGTTTATCAGGTGACCAGGCTAAGAACTTTTTCCTCCAATCAGGGCTGCCCCCACCCATCCTGGCCCAAATATGGTGAGTCACAGGAACAAGAAGAACATCCAGCTCACGCTGCGTCAGATAAGCAGCCTGCTTTGTTCACTGCATTTTAAACATACTGTAAGGACGTGTCATGTTATTGTAATACATTTTAAAGTGTGTTTAGCAGAGTAACAATTCCAGTGTGGGCAGTCATAATCCCCATGAAAGAACACCACAAAAACTTTATAGGAATACTGGAAATAAACATTTAAGACCATTTGAAATAATTTGTGGTTATCTCAAAGAAATGCAGATGTTTTATTATGTTTTTATCGTGACAACCCTAATATGTCTGTCTGGTTTTGTTCTTTTCCTTCCCCCAGTCTTATGTTAGACTTCACCTGGTATTTTGTTTTCATAAAATAGTTGTGTTTATCTGCAGGGCTCTAGCCGATATGAACAGCGATGGCCGGATGGATATCCACGAGTTTTCCATCGCTATGAAATTAATCAAATTGAAGCTCCAGGGTCACCCTCTCCCCCCAGCACTTCCTCCCAGTATGAAACAACCTCCTTTACCCCCGCAGTCTAGCTTTGGTAAGTCTGACAGTTTCCTCCGCAATTGAAGCTGGTGTCTTTTGTACCAGAACTTGCTTATGATGTAATTATTCCCATTTTAGTTTGGTCCCACGTTAATGTCAAGTTCTTTTGCAGTGTGCTAGTAATATTAAAATGTGTAAATGTTTACCTACATTTTCAAATGCAAATCCTTTCTGATTTAGAGTTGTATTGCGATTTTCAACCCCATTTACGTGTATCAATGTATAAAATTCAGGTTGTTGGGAGGACATCTCATCTATACTTCATATCTGTTTCCCTGCAGGAATGCCTCCTCTAGGACCCATGCCAACCTCTCTCCCAGGTGTGCCCCCGCTCCCCTTCCCTCCCCTCCCCGTTGGGGTGTCTCCCCCCCTCGTCTCATCTGCACCACCTCCTCTTCCGCAGCCCATAGCTAATGGAGCTCCTCCGACAGCCATGATACCACCCATCTCCAACTTCCCCCACCCAGGTAAGATGACAACACAGAAGATTAGTGAGATTATCTGTTGGTCTCATTTTTAAGCTTCTGTTTGCACAACATATATATATATATATATATATATATAAAAAAAATCCTATTTTTGTCTGTCACATGCCTTTTTTTTTTGTTTTAATGAATTCAACATTCTTCTAAGTAGCAGGTTTCAAACTAGAGATGATATTATATGGCAAGAAATGCTTCACCAATTTTGACCTCGGCTTAAAATGTTCTCAATTCTGACTCTCAGCTCCTGCTGTCAACAAGTCCTCATCATTTAACCGTTCCAGCACCAAGCTGCAAAAGGGGCCATCGTTTGATGCTGCAAGGTAGGTCAAAGGATCCAAGGAGTTTGTTCCCTTTTCTTTCCCCTGATAGTGATAGAGTAAACGTATTGCAGAAAATAATTGAATCGTAACAAGATATTACATTTGTCAACATGTTCGTTCTCTCAGCTTTCTAAATTTGGTTAAATGTTTGTTTGTTTGTGCTCCTGTTGTATTTCTTTAATGATGGCAGAAAATTTCATTCTTTTTTTCAGCAAATGACTTCACTTTGTCCCCTTCTCTGTTGCTCATCCCAGTGCACAGGTTCCTCCAGATTGGGCAGTTCCTCAGTCCTCCAGGCTGAAGTACAGACAGCTGTTTAACTCGCATGACAAGATGATGAGTGGACACCTCACTGGTATTTACATCATAAATGTCATTGTTTATGTTCATATTAATGTGATATTTACCACTGGATTTAAATGAGCATCTTTTTCTGTATTTCTGTCGTGTCTGCTGTTTAGGTCCCCAGGCCCGAACTATCCTGATGCAGTCCAGTCTTCCTCAGACTCAGTTGGCAACAATATGGTCAGTGCATGCAGAGTTGCCCCCACTTTTGTCAACGTAAAAAAAATGTAATAAAGTGTTGTTTTTTTTTTTCATGTATAATTTGTTCTTTTATTTGTCCCTTAAGGAGCCTGTCAGACATCGACCAGGATGGAAAACTAACAGCTGAGGAGTTTATCTTGGCTATGCACCTCATAGATATGGCTATGTCAGGGTTACCGCTGCCTCCTGTGTTACCGCCAGATTACCTTCCACCAACATTCAGGTGAACAATCTACTAAAACCCCCCAAAACGCAACCTATTTTTTTTTTTTTAAACCTAGATAACTTTGTGATAGTTGCAAAAACAAAAGCTCATTTTACATTGATTTTAACTGCAGGACTTACTGCAGGAGGTTTACTGCAGACACCAGATGTTACATTACGATACAATAGTTTTATTATTTATAGTTTAGTTTATAGTTTTATCTTTAAAGTTATAAAATTAGCTGTGCCAAACCAACCAGCAGCATTAAAACTGTTGTGTTTGCCCCTCTGTGTTGAAGGCGCGTGCGAAGCGATAGTGTTCAGTCGGATCCGAAGAGTGTCCAGGAGGAGCCGGAGGAGGAATCTGAGAGCAGCCAAGACAAGAAATTACCAGGTGATTTGATATAATCTGCACATTTTAACATATCATTATTACTGTTCAAACAGGGACTTAGTGAAGAATTAAAACAGTTTATCATGTTTGCACTCGGGTGTCAAAGATTACTTGAAAATTGGTTGAGAACTCCGGATATTTAAATCTGGAAAAGCCTGGAATTAAAAAAAAAAAAAGAGTTGGAACTTTGTAAACATTTCTTGCAAGAAACACACTGTTGTTGTGTGCCATAAGTTAGTAATTACCAAAGAATCTTTAATTGAGCTTAAAGCTTTCTTGTTTTCAAGCAAGTTAGCTTCTGTAATCTCCTATAGTTTTTTTCCCCTCCATTAAGCTTTGAAGGGCTCACTTGAAGCTCCTGTGTCAACAACATTTTCTCTCAAACGTTCTCTTTGTCAGTCGTCAGCTTCCAACATTACATTACAGGGCTTTTTTGTGATATTTGGGACACAACAGCAGCTTTCAAAATGCTGACGCCTTTTCAAAGCACTTTCACTTTGTTTCTCAGCTACTTGCTCATCATGTGAAAAGATTTCATCATATTAATACAAAGCAGTATATCGTGCAATTAATTTGTCTTAATGCTTAAGAAAGAAGCAAACTTCACTCTTTTTATTTCTTTTTTCCTTCTCAAATGATTACACATGACTCAGCCATTATCCCCACAGTGTCATTTGAGGATAAAAAGAGGGAGAATTTTGAACGAGGAAACCTGGAGTTGGAAAAGCGGCGTCAGGCTCTGCAGGAGCAGCAGAGGAAAGAGCAGGAGAGGCTGGCTGCGCTGGAGAGAGAGGAACAGGAGCGGAAGGTAGACGTCACCCATGAAGCCATTATCATGTTTCAACATTTGAATTCCTCATGCTTTATGGCATGTACATAAGTCATAAATTAGTGAAAACAGTCAAACTCTAATGTCCCTAAGTCAATTATTTATAGGATTTTACTAGGCCAAACATACCAACTAGAACTCTCTGACCAGGTCATTTTTATATGTTGGTTTTTTCTTAGGAGCGTGAGCGTCTGGAGCAAGAAAGGAGGCGGCAGATGGAACTTGAAAAACAACTGGAGAGACAAAGAGAGCTGGAGAGACAGAGAGAAGAAGAGAGACGCAGAGAGATAGAGAGGAGAGAGGTATGAAGAGAGTCCAATGATTACCATGTGTTTGTTTTTCAAATGAAGAGTTATGGTTGAGCTGAGATCTAGTTGCTGCAGACAACTTGGATACCTCCTTCCACCCACGTCCTTTTGTAATGGAGACTCCCGCAGCAGATGACTTGTGTAATATGAGTGCAGAATTATGAAATGGTTTTTGCAGTTCTTCACAATCACATTAATGTAATGTTGTGACATCAAACACAACCTTTTGTGTGCTCCAGACTGCGAAACGCGAACTGGAACGCCAGCGTCAGTTGGAGTGGGAGCGGCAGCGGCGCCAGGAGCTTCTGACTCAACGAAACAGAGAACAGGAGAGTATAGTGCTGCTCAAAGCCAGGAAGAAAACACTGGAGTTTGAACTGGAAGCTCTGGTAAATACAAATGTTGTGTATGTCTGGTTGAAGGGAAGTAAAATATGCAATCTGCTATAAACACCCTAGATGTGATAATGTGCCGTTTGTCAGTAAAATAGAAAACTGAGCATCTTTCTTCTGTCTAGTAAACATCCAGTAAATCAGATTTGGTATAAGCTGCTCAGGAAATCCATCACAGAGACACATTCTCAGCAGGTCACCCGGCAACAATATGTTGTTGTAGACAACACTAATAAAATAGCTTTTTTGTAGATGTTGGATTAAATCTATCCCAATAATGTACCTGGATACCATTCTGATAATATGTAAAGAACCCAATTAAAACTCTTAATTTCTTGGTTCTCATCAGAACCAAGAACACTTTCTTAAAACTTATTCATGTTTTTCAAACTGATGAATGTGTTTTCAACCTTAAATGGTAAAAGGAGTCTGTTTTGTGTAGCCAGATCCTGAAACAAGGCGACAAAACCAGCACTGTTTACCATAAAAGCTAAATGTTTAACGTATAGGTGAGCTTTTGGCATGTGGATAAAAGCAAGTTACCATAGCATGCACTTCTGCTGCCATAGTTTAGTGTTAATAGAATCTGTTGCATCCAATGTAATCCAGATACTGCATTAGATTATGCTAGAGTATGGAAAGTTGCCTGCAAAACACACTTTTTTTAAGAAAAGTAAGAGATGACATTGAGTCCCACACAGACTAACCTGGACACATCCTGCATCTATATATTGTGGTACCTTGATGTTATTTATAACATTCTAATTTCTGCCTCCCATCCGTCAGAATGACAAGAAGAGCCAGCTGGAGGGTAAACTGAAAGATGTTCGGTTTCGTCTGTCAGCTCAGCGGAGAGAGGTGGAGCAGACCAACATGACCAGAGAAACGCGCATCGCTGAGATTACACTGCTACAACAGCAGCTGCAGGTGTTTGAAACAAACAGAAACCGACAGCGACATTCAGCACAAGCATTTAGTGAAAATGCTAAATTTGTAATCTATGATTTTTTTATTTTCTCTTTTTAAATTACATTTACAAGAAGTGAAAATGCTAATGGGTGTAAACCTTCGGTTCATTGTTTTGGTTTGTGTGCAGGACACTCAGCAGTGGTTGGGGAGGCTGATTCCTGATAAACAGATTCTCAACGACCAGTTGAAGCAGGTCCAGCAGAACAGTCTGCACCGTGAGTTCCACATACATCACACCCCAACGCTGGTGTCCACATCTGTTCTCGCCCTGACGTTAGACATCCTTTCTAATTGGTATTAGTGTAACGCTAAAACACATCAGAGTCCAATTACTGCCAAATCAGTAGAATATGTGACACTTTGTTTCACAGTAGCCGTCAGTTTTTTGGCAATTTTGGCAACACATTTCCTTCTTTGACAACTTGTTGCAGAAGTTTTCCTTTTACTTGCAATTATTTGAGCTTGAGTGAACTAATTACAAATACATTGATGTCAACTCTGTTTCTGACAAGTTGATAGAGCTTTCCTGTATGCTTGAATGTGAATTCTGATCATATCCACATGCACGTCAGCTGTTTCACTGTCAACTACAGTGATAAACTTGTGTCTTTGTGACTGATGAACCTGATGCAGTCTTGTGCTGTCTGTGTGCATTCAGGCGACAGTCTGTCGTCCCTGCAGAAGGCCGTTGAGCAGAAAGAGAGCAGCAAACATCAGCTCAAAGAGCAGCTGGATGCCGTGGAGAGAGAAACCAGGGCCAAACTACTGGAAATAGATGCTTTCAACACGCAACTGAAGGTAATTAAGCTACATGTTAAAACCGGGAAGCGGGAGAGTAAATCCATGGCTGTGTCAGGTAAACATCTGCTCACAATATACTTTTACCTAATAAACTGCAAGGTTAATAGAAGAAGACAAAGAAGAAACTAAATAAAATAAATAATAAAAAAAGAAACCTTCAGTTCTTGAGAGCATAATGCAATACTTCCACTTTCTTTGGTTGCCTAGATCTGATATTTTGTGGTGACAATAGTTTTTTTTTAGCCTGTGCATATAAACGAAAGCAGAACGGTTTAAACTTGCTTCTTTTAGGGATTCTTAAAGAACTTCAAGTTATAATAATTACTGCATCAAATGTACTATTTGTTGTAAATAACTGGCTTTAAAAATGTCTTTAATGGAACTTGTGGCACTAATATCAGTGAGCTGATAATAGTTAATCCTATAACTTGATCAGCAGAGATGCACCAATTGACCAGCAAGTGAATTTTATTTTTTTAATAAATTTACTTGCACTGGAGGTCGATCTCCTTCATGCACACACGGAAACAAGCAAACAAAAACTCCCTTAAATGCTCACTCTCTAAATGTTGGGATCAAAAGCCGCTTCTTTTGGCTTTTCCCTTAAGGGGTCGTCCCAGAGGATCAGTGTTTTTCCACATATTGGTTTTGCGCAGGTTTCCTGACACAACCCGTCGGGGTCTGGGACTGGCACTATCCTCACTGGCTTGTGACCCCTTGGTGACTCACAGTATATGTTTTTGTGTGTATGAAATAGTTGGCCTCATATAGTAAATATGGGATCTGAATAAATCAATTAATCATTGATCAGGCTGCTGCCTCAAATACATTTGAAATCGGACAAAACTGCAGTCTGCTGGTCAAACATTTACATCGGTGCATCTCTGCATTGTAATGCAAGATTTTGATATTTGGCTGATTTTCCTTTATGTTCTTGTAACATAAAAGTGGAGTAGAAGCATGGTGGCTGTTTAGTTTGATACGCATATACAATTAACAGCCAATTGACTAATCGGCTAGCTTATAATTGCACTGATTCCTTACAAACATGAGTTCTGAAATGGTGCCCTCTCCCCTCCTTCATTACATCCAGTTCATTTATACTCTCCGTTTGAAACAGATGTGGGGACGGAGCCTTCTGTCCGTTCTTCTTCTGACGTTCCGGCGGACCTCCAACAATAGTGAAACATTTTGTCATCAGTTTGGGTAAAATTAATTGAAAGAATTCGACATTCAGGTACCGACCTTGGTTCAGTGGTCTCGTACGCCATAAACCGTTTATGCCACTGTTTTCGTTTCCTCCGACGTAGCGCAAATAACATATTGAACACGAATGAGTTCACGGTTCTCCAACAGCCTCCGCAGTCAACTCATCTCCTTCAATAGATGTATGTAGACGTATTATTTGTTTATAGAAAATGGCTTTGTGTAAATTAACAGCAAACAGTTGCTATTTGTTAATAAGTTATTGACTCGTCACTGCCCCCTGGTGGATGTGCTGCTCAACCACCATACGAGCGCTAAGGATGTGACGGAAAAAAACGGTTAGAGCAGACGCACATACAAACGTATGAAATCTGAATATAAATGGACCTTAGTAGTTTACTGACATGTTGAACGTTTTCATATATCTGCATCAGCATGTGTCTCTGGCACATCCTGTTCAGCTTTCTCCAGTAAATGATTTGTGTTTTAGATAGATATTTGTGCGCAGAAACACTGAGTGGTTTCGGGCAGCTCAACTACTAATGCAGTTTCCTTATGTAAAGACTAATCTCCAGAGATCGATCAGAGCATCCAGTTTACGTCTCTAAGCATATTTTGACTCCCTTTTTTTGTATGACTGATTGACTGAGTACAGTTGGCAGAGTCAGTCGTGTAGTCTGTTCCAGTGAGAAAGGGAGGAGAAGGACTTGAATGAGGCTGAGAGGAGAAAACAACGGAAAACACTCATCACAATAAATAGATTTCCTGATAACTAATTTAATCAGACCGGGTCTCAGTTTTATCGAGTGAGGTCAACATTAGACAGTGATTTAGGGACACGGAGCAGCAGGGAAACAAACCAAACCAGCAATGGATAACAGCATGTGGCAGTTTCAACCATGACCCAATGGTGTAATTCTTTGGAAAACAGGGTCATGGTGTCAAGATGTGAACAATATTTGATTATCCTTCCCTCCACCCTCCTCTCTGCACCACTTTCTCTCCCTGAAATCTTTGGTCACGCTGCTGTGCTTCATCTGTCTCCTTTACCCACTGGGACTCTTCACTTGCAATGGTTATTCTACCCTTTTCTTGTCTATTTTTAATATTTGCTTCCACGACATGTGTGTGTTATGTTCATGTTCTCCCTGTTATTCTTTGTTTAATCCTCATAATAAACCCCTCCTTCTATATTTTTCTACTCCTTTTATTCATCTCCTACACTGGCCTTTTGCTCCTATGCCAGTCTCTGTGTGAGTTCTATGCCAACCACTGTGCCAGGATAGAGGCCCTGCTGCGCCAGCTTCAGGAGGAGGAGAGGGTGAGACAGGTAGAGAACACTGCCACTGCTGGAACGGGGTGGTACTGCAGCTGGGAAATACTGTATGCTATTATATACCAGGTTATACGGGTAGCTTTGTTGTACAGATAGACCAATGTTTGCGATATAACTATACTTGGATTTGAGTGTTTCACATGTTATCATTAAAATTGAACACTTGCTCATGAGACTAATATGCAAAAACTAAACTTCTGAACTCGTGTGCTGCACCTTGCTGCCCCCAGCAGGTAGATTAATGGATAGGAGCCAGTAGAGGCCTGAGCGTAATTTTTGAGCACTGTGTGGAGCACAAACAATTGGGGCTGGGTATCGATTCAAATGTCAACATTTGATTCCGATTCTTAATATTCAGAATCGATTATCATGATTCGATCCGATTCGATGTTGATTTGGCTTAGTGTTATTTAAAATGTTTTTTGAGCTGTTGTCTGAATTATATGACTGTAAAATAACTAGTGAAATAATAATTTCACAATAATTATTGTGAAATAACTAAGAAATAAATAACTCAAACAGGCCTTTCAATATCCATTTAAAGTGCAAAAAAGAAAGATATTGCAACAGTTCATGCAGTAAACAAATCATTTTGGCTTATCTAATTTATTCTGTCTCCACGCACACATATTGTGTCATGACAAACTGTGTGTCCGACTACTGGGATTAAAGTTCACCTGGCGAAGATGATGATGAAGAAAAAAAAATCAAAAAAAAAATCGATCTTTAGACATAAGAATCGATTTTTAGGAATTAATGTGAGAATTGATTTAGAATCGGAAAATCGATTTTTTTTCAACACAGGCCTACAAACAATCCCAATCTTATGTACTGATTCTCTTTTTATGTTTGCTTTAATCACATCTGTTCGAAACATTAATACCTCTGAAGAGAAAGCATGTAATACTCATCACTAATCCCGAGCAAATGTTTTGTTGTTGAGACTAAACCTATGTGATGGAGTGAAAAGTTGAGCTTACCAAAGACATATACCTTATACTGTTTCTTGTGTGTATGTGTGTGTGTTTTTTAACCTACAGTACAAAAACAATCACTGCTTCAGTTAATATGCTAACAAGAACGCTATTCGTGCTCTTAGAGATAATTATCGTCCGTTCAGTCTCTCAAGTGGAGGAAAAATAGAGAAACCTGTTCCAACTAATTGCTCTCAGCATATAAAAGTAAGCACATTGATAAATGTCACCTTCAGCTGCAGTTGTTATGGTTGTTAGTCATCACAGTGACTCACAGGAGCCTCTCCTCTCATGAGTCACCATCATTTTATGCATTCTTGTTTAATATCCGGGAAAAAATAACACACTCGCTTCAGAAAAAAACCTCAGATGCTATTCGATATCAAAACTTGGTGTGATAAATGCCATATGATAAAAATTGGTGTGAAATGTGCACATTTCTTTTGGATACGTCTAATATGGAATAGTAGTAATAATAGTAGAAAATAATAATAATAATAATAATAGTAGTAGAAAAAAAGTTATTTAATTTGATGCACACATTATTTTTTTTTCTCAATTTGACTTATGAAACAACTCACAGTGCATAAATATGCATTAAACACTAACTTGGTGTGTGTTTGTGTCTGTTGCGCCACACGTGTGTCTGTATATATGTGTGTTTCAGCATCAGGAGCAGGGACAGCTGCAGGAGTTTGTGTCTGCCGTCAGAGTGTGTCTGACTCGGCTAGACTACGTTATAAAGGTCCACGCACCTGCCCCCCCCACACCCCTGCCAACAACTGCCATACTTTATGCCATCTCCTTCTTAATTCTGTCAACCCCCAAACCAATTCATTTTTTTTCTTCTCTCTCATCTTTTCTACTTTTGGCATCCCATCTAGCCTGATAGCTCTGCTCCCGTAGCTAACGCTGCCATGGTAGCAGGTGTACTCAGTTACTTTGTGCCTTTGCTATGTTCTAGCAGCCTTTATGCTATCCAGTGATGTTTCAGCCAGACAAGTAGAAGCGAGTGTAAGCACATGAGGCTAATTATCGTTAATAAACCAGACTTGAAGTGGGTGAATGTGAGTGAGGATGTATGTGTGTCGTCTGATGTCTCCTTAACTTGCTGTTTCAGCCTAGTTAGAGTTTTCTGTCTCTCCAGACTTGTAGTTTGACTCCTCCATCAGTCTCTCCTCTCCGACTGGTTTGCGTGTTGCTCAAGGTTTCCTCACATTGGTTTGTTTGGCTGAAACACGACAGCTGCCTTGTGTTGTTAGAGTAACTGTGTGTTTTCTAAGGGCACAGCTGGTTGTCATGACTACACAGAACTGCACCCCTCTTCTTCCTCTACTGCATCCCCCAACTTTCCATCTACCCTTTCTTTCTTTTTGTGTGTGTGTGTGTCTGTGTGTGTTCACTCCCTCTAACCTGTCCTGCAAACACAGCGAGTGCCTTGTGCAAGCTCCGCCCCGCCACCATGACCACTCCTGGTGCTCTAGGCTTGGTCCGTCCCAGCCTCCAGTAGTGGCAAAACCCTCCTCCAACGGCGTCGCCTACCACTTCCCGAAGAAAATGTGAAGCGTTTTTAGTTGTAGTTTTCATTTTTTTTGTTCTTTTAAAAGCAGCTGAAGAGTCCCAGTGGTACAAATCCACACTCACAGTCCCGATTAGACCACAATACAAGCTGCACTGCACTCACAAGCCAAAGACAAGCAAAAGAGGAGGGACTGCAGTCAGAAATATGGTTTCCTCTGATCCCTTTTCAATGAGCTTCTTTTTTCATATCCATAAAGATAATAAATGCAGACACAGCAGCAGTTCTCCATACACCCTGGTGGCGTATCAGTTCAAGTATGAGGAGTTTCCATGAATCAAATTCTTCATCTGGTCCTGAAGCTTCATTAACTTAACGAGACTCGGGAGTTCTTATCTCAGCCAGCAGTCGATCAGCTGTTCCCCGCAGATGCATCTGAGTTGATGCAGTACTGCACCTGCCTGAAGTCGTGTTTGCTGGTTAGAAGTCTGGTTCAACTTTCACCTGCTGCAGAATGTGGCGACGTCACATGACATTGAGGCCTTGCAGGAGAAAAGCAGCTGCAGTCAGGGGAAGTCAGGTCCTGAAACTGCTCTTCTTTCTCATCTGTGAAACCAGAACTCTCCCCGTATGTGCATGAGGATTCAGTGAGACTATCACATCACTTATCAGTGCTAGTTCTCCCTACACATAGCAAATCATTTAATCTCACCTTCTGACACCTTGTATCGACATCTTACCCTGTAGTTTTTATGATAAGCTGGGAATCACGTCGGTTCAGCCTGTGTACAGTCTTTCTGTACTCTAGTAGTTCACATTGACCATGTAGTCTCACTTGTCCGGATACTGTCACAGTGAAGCATTATTTTTAATTGGAACCGAAGCCTCAAAATTTAGTTTTTTGCTACTTATTGCTACCCCAAATGCTTTTGTTTCCAGTCTGATCTTATTTTAATGAGAAACTGACAGCTCACATAAAGATGAATAATGCTTAGAGGTAGGTTTCTTGAAAGTGAATTAAAAGAAACTACGTTATCTAAATGACAGGTGTTTTTTACACAGCTAGTGTACACAGCCTCTATCATTAGTGCCTCCAGAAAACTCTCTTAAACCTCAGTTTCAACAAGGCAAAGAAATCTCCAGAAAATAAATGGGAGAATAGTGTCTACTGGATGTGGAAACCATGCACCGAGTCAGCCAGTGTTTTTCAGTTACAGTACACCCAAAAGCTCGTTCAGTTCAGAGGATTGTACACGATCAGGACGATCTTAATCTGGTCCTAACCAGGAGCTAAAACGAGGTGCGTATGCCGTATGAAGAACACATGACACGTTACACCGTCTCATTGGTTATTGAAAAGATGAAAAAAAAAAAAAAAAAAAAGTAGACATTTATGTCCTGATACATAAAATGTTTGTATTAAAAGAAAATAACTATCTTGTATACTGTTAATTTGTTTTGCTAATTTGGCAGCTCGTCATGTCAGTTTATTTCCTTTTTTCAAAATTCACGAGCCACTCCTCTGACTTATTTGAAATTGACCATCAGTGTCCGTGGTCGCCGTCACGGGTTCAAATGCCACCTATGACCGTACGAGGGGCGGAGCTTGCCTCAATCACCTGACTAATGCAAACCTGCCTCTACTGCTGCTGGTGGTGGTGTTCTTGTTTGTTGTCAATGGTAACCCGTAGCAACCAGTCCTCTGATCCCACTTCCTCCTCATTGCTGTTCCTTCCTATATCCCGTGATGCTTTGCAGGAGCTGCGGGAGATCCACAGCCGGCAGCAGAGACAGAAACAGAAGGAGCTGGAGGGCGACACACACTCACTGACACACACACACTCTCACATGCACACCCCAAGTGAGAGAAAGTCTGCTGAGCTGCAGGAGAGCGGGTAAGAACGAAACAGACGTAATGAAGATGATCCCCATATCGACACAAGAAAATAAATAATCTATGAAAATGAAGGCTCATTCAACTCTTTATGAAAAGTGTCCTCCTCCTTCTCGACCGCCAGACTGTCGTCAGAGGAAAGTGTCGCCTGGAAGGATGAAACGGGAAGCTCTGCACCCATGCCGCCGAGCCCCGCTCCCATTTCTGCGCCGCATGCCTGGCTAAACAGAGTCACTCAGGAAGACGAGGAGAGGAAAAGGAAAGAGATGGAACAGGACGAAGAGGGCAGGAAGGGAGTGGGATCAATAGAAGAGAAGGAGGGCGAGGGCAGAGGGAAGAAGGATGTGCAAGAGAAGCTGAGCAAGCTGTTCAGCCAGCCAGCTGACCCCTGGGGCGCAGCAGGTGCGTTGCAGTGTGTGTGCTTGTAAAGTAAAGAGTTGTGGCTCTCAGGGGCCCCGTTTCTATGCACACAGCTTTGGATCTGTGTAACTGCAGCTGAAGAGAACGGTCTCAGCTCAGAGCTGCTCCCCTGCAGCCTAATGGCACTTTTCCACTAGTACCTACTCATCTCAGCTCATCTCAGCTCGGCCTGGTTTCTTTTCCATAACAATCCAGCACCTGCAGCAGAAGTAGGAGGTTGGAGTGAAGCTGCTGTGACGTATTTGATTGTGTGATCTAAACGAAGAAGACAACAACACTAAAGATGTAGAACCTGGAGGAGATGATAGATGTGCTGCTGGGTCTGTGACTTGTGTTTGATATTAAGTTAAAAAATGAGAGTGAGAGAAACTTCAAGTGGCGACGCTTTTTAATTATTTTTTTTTAGTTTGTCTCGGCGCTGCTGAAGAGTCCGTTGGGAGCTGCGAGCAGCTATGAAGTGACAGAGCTCCTGGTAGATCTGGTCGTTCCTTATCGTCCGTCTACATCCCTTTTTAATTATCTCCTCAGCACCAGGTTTATGAACATCTGACCCTCAGAGTTGGATCATGAAACAGACTTTTGCACTGCCATTGCTGGTTGAATAAAATGAACAAGAAGCCGCCGTCAGTCTCTTTTTCGCTGATTTCCACATCCTGACTCAGACGTCTGACTCCAACCCCCCGACCAATCGGTGGTCTGTAGTGTGATGACGTCAGATACAGCCGACTCAGCAGCCTAGAACCTCGGCAGAATAGTTACAGAAAAAGTATCTACTTGGCACGTTAGACCCCTAGTGGGAAAGAACCAAACCGAGTGGAGGCGAGCTGAGTAGGTGCTAGTGGAAAAGTGCCATAATTGGGCTGGTTGACCTGAGACTTCAGCTAAGGGATTGCTTAAGTCTGGACATTAAAGTACCAGTTGCTTTTGTATGAAATTCAAGTCAAGTCTCTATATTTGTGTTTACAGGAGATAAGGGTCACGGTCCCAGTCTGTTTGACCAGAAAACCCCGGTCACCAGCTTCGACCAGCAGCAGCAGCCAGTTAAAGTGGTCTACTACAGGGCTCTCTATCCATTTGATGCTCGCAGCCATGATGAGATCAGTATCACCCCTGGAGATGTTATCATGGTATGTGGTTTGAATACAAACTCACCGTCCATACACCCCCCCGAAAAGCAACACAAAAACACTTGTTTCTTGTCCTCTTTTGAACCTCTGTCTGTGTTTTATATGAAACTCAGAAGTGTGATGAGTGTGAATGGCTGGTGGATGGTATTAACTATTTCCTCTCTCCTCTGCTGTGCAAACTGAAGGTGAAGGGGGAATGGGTAAGTTCTGGCCCCTGCTTAGTGCAGTGTGTGTTTCTCCCCATCACCAACCAAAGCTCTCGCTGCCATTGGTCCATCTCATGTCAGCTCCATGTTCATTCATTTGCCAGTGGATGAATATCTGTGGCTTTTTTTTTTCTCCCCCTCACAAAGAAATTGTGGTCTGATCTGTCGTCATTTTACACTTGATTTGCTTTCATTGTTAATGTGAAGAAGTGCATATATGAAAAAATAAAAGAAGTTGAAAAGCAAGGGGTTAAATAAAAGGATACCTCCCTTTTGAACTGCTTTGAACCATTAACATCTCCATGGATAAACTAAACATTGCACCGCTTATTAAACATGTTACATTATACAATAATGCTTTACAGTCACATCCCAGTCGGGATGTTAGACGGGTTTACTCTACAACGACTTTAGAAACCAGTTTTAGACAACATTGACTACAAGCACAGCAATATTCCAGACATAGACCTTACTCTGTGTAAGGCAATATTTCAATTGTGATCTTTATATTAAATATATAGTGACATTTGTTACGGAAAGGTGATGAAATACCTGCAAAAGAGAGTTTGAGTTTCTGCTTTTGTCCCCCTGTTCTTTGACTGCTCCCTCCACATGTATGGACTTGCAGTCTGGTTTTTTTCCCCCTTTTTTCAAGTCTTGGAAAGGAGTGTCTTCACACTTATTCCTATACTCTGTTGCAGAAATTTTTTTTTTTAATTATGATACTTCTTTACGTGAATTTTTGCTTCAAAACAGCTTTCTATAAGATATTCCACTCCCGTTCCAGTTGAGATGTCGCAGTAATAACCGCAGTAAAAAACTTTCACCAAGACCTGAGCCACAAAAATGACCAAGGAAAACTGCGATCAACCAGCGACTGGACCTAATTTATAGCTGTTTCTTGCTTTATATTAACTTGTGCATGTAAATGTGTAAAATTGGGAAAAAAAGCAGTTTACAAAGCAAATCATTCACGTGAGCCAATCAAATAATTTCAGCCCAGATGGCTCCAAAGGATTTTGTGGAAAAAATGAAAAACAATTCAAAGTACAAGCTTTAGTCTGAGTGATCTAAAGCTCTTTAGTAGGAGGGTTTTTGTTGCACAAATTGAAGATGATGATTTAATATTTCATGATAATTTTATTCAATTTGGGTAAAATGCATGATTGATGGAGAAATACAGTTTATTAGTTTTACTCTAACAAAATTACGTTTGTATTGGATTTATTTATTTCAAACTCAAATAATTTGAATGGTGTAACAAGTTATTTCAAGTCGATGGCCAGTCGATGACCAGTCCAATTTTACTATCCCCCCTCCTGCTGTTATGGTCGTTGACTAGATAAAACTCCTTTCTAAGGATCTTCAATTTGTAAATTACACAAGTTTTGTTTCTTGCAAAGCTGCTGTCTGTCATTTCAGTAGCTGTCTGCATATTACAGTCTGTGAGGACCCGCTCGTCTTATCATGAATCCCCCCGAGGGTCTGCCCTCACACATGCACCTATTTACATTAGACTCGTGATCCAGTGTGCCCTGGGAGGCGGGTTATTGAGGGGGGCAGGTGATATAGAGAGGAAAGGCAGCACGCTAAATCGGGGTAATAAACACAGAGTATCCACCAATGTAAAAGAACTCAAGAGTCTTGTTTGTCGTCCTCCACAGAGGTGGGTTGCAGGAAAAGTTTAAGAACAACCGCCCGACAGATGGCACCCATCTAAAACTTTAATGACCACTTTATCCATCAAAACACAGCATTCACTCAGTTTCTCCATTTGTATCACTTGCAGTTATCTAGTTATATATTAACTGTGCTGAAGCCAAGAATGCAAACCATAAAATAGTTGTAGATTCAAAAAGTTGCTATGAAAAAGCTGGTAAGATGTTATTGTGCAATTAGGGTGTATAAAAGTCTGCAAACTCTTCATATTTTAATTTGATTACTGGTTGTTGTCAAGTAATCAGAGTAATCCAGATTACTGTAATTTTAGTAGTGCAAAAATTGATTCGAGCCTTTGACCTTCCTAACTGTACTATTACTAAAAGAGTTTCAAGGGTTTCTGTTCTGTTATATCCAACATGCTGATTCTCCCATTGCTGCTTTTAGTGGGTCTTTTTTTCTTCTCAGAGTAAAGTTTGAGGTTCTTAATATTGCTGTGCATGTAATTGTGTCAAGAGACTGATTTGGAGGATGGTAAATGGAGCTTTAGACTACACAACTAACAGCGTCAGCTAGGGATGGGCGGTATGGACTAAAAAATGTATCACGATAATTTCTGGCATTCATCCCGATAACGATAAAAATGACGATAAAGAAAATATCAATTCAACTCCACCTTTGTAACTATAAATCTATCTCGCTCTCAGATCCGCCATGTTTGTTACACAAAAACGTCATCAACGGGAATTCTTTCTTTCTTTCTTTCTTTCTTTCTTTCTTTCTTTCTTTCTTTCAGGCTCATTTCCTTCCTTCCTTCCTTCTTCCCTTCCTCTTTTCTCCCTTCCTTCCTCCTTTCCTTGTTTTCTCCCTTCCTTCTCCCCTTTCTTTCTTTCCTTCCTTCCTTCCTTCCTTCCTTCCTTCCTTCCGTCCTTCCTCCTGCTCTCTCCTTCCTTCTCTCCTTCCTTCTTCCCTTCCTCCCTTCTTTCCTTGTTTTCTTCCTTCCTTCTTTCCTTGTTTTCTTTCTTCCTTCCTTCCTTCCTTCCTTCCTTCCTTCCTTCCTTCCTTCCTTCCTTCCTTCCTTCCTTCCTTCCTTCCTTCCTTCCTTCCTTCCTTCACGTATGTTGTGTGTGGATTTAACGCAGAACCACAAATCAGCTTTACACAAAAATATCATCAACAGGAATTTATCGTTTTTACCGCGAGATGAGAAATTCTTACCGTGGGGAATTTTTTTGACGGTTTATCGTGAACGGTAAAATATCACCCATTCCTAGCGTCAGCAGACATCTGTACCGTCCAGAAGCATTTTACTGTTTTGTAATTTGGAGTGTTTACGTCATTGGTGCTGGAAACAGGAACAGGGTGTCACAGACTACATGGTTCAGCGACAGCTCAGTCATCCAAGGCCTCAATCTGGTCTTTAAAACACACACAAGAGGTCAAATGGGAAACTTAATGCAATTAACTGTAAAAATAGTTCGTTTTTTTTTCTTTTTGGAAACGGACCAAAGAAAAGTTTTAACCTGCGATGCCGAATCCTTTCTAGTTGCAATATTGCCGCTTCCTTGTCATCTGTAGTACAGCGTTTTCCTCCTTGCTTCATGGGTTTCCCTTCCCCTCGGCAGCCTCGCCCCATGCCCTGCTCTCTCATTGGCTGCAGCTCGGGTGTGAAATCACCAACAGCTACACATATTTAGCACAGTCTCATCAAAGGATTTTTATTAGCAAACTTGGCAACATGCCCTCTGGGATGAAGTCATGAAAGCAGCACAAGGTTCATCCAAACTTGACGTCCAAAGGACATGTTTCCCGTGGGCTTTCTTTGAGCCAGCAATAAGGGATGGTATTTCAATGTTTTTTGTTTGTGAGTGTAGCTGACGAATGAATAAAGGAGAGCTGTTGAATGGTAAAGGTGCTTTTGTCAAGTATGAGAAGAATTGTATATTTACTACTAGGGCTGGGGATCGATTCAAATGTCAAGATTCGATTCTGATTCTTAAGATTCAGAATCGATTATCAAGATTTGATTTGATTCGATTCCGATATTGATTTGGGTTAGTGTTATTAAAACTGTTTTTTGAGCTGTTGCATGAATTATATGACTGTAGTTATGCAAAATATTACTACTAGTATTATATTGAGATTCAACAGCAAGTATTGCAGCTAATGATGCTGTAAGGACCAATCAGCTCCCAGAATGCTGATAGAACTGCTTTCAGAAACATTGTGGGTCAGAATTATCAAACAGATCCAGGGAGGAAACAGAGACGGATGAAATCAGTTTTATTTTTTCCCACATTCCGTTTTTATTTGTTCCATTTTCGGTCCATTTTGGTTTTTAATTTTTTTGCAATTATAACCTAACACTTTAATGTTTTCATACCTATTTTTTTTTTACCTTTTAAACATATTTAAAAGCAAAAACATGGCACCAGTTATTCTCGTGTCCAACAAAACATTCCTTTTTTGGGGATAAACAAAAAAATAACCAAAAGTTGTAATGTAATGATGAAAAAATAAATAAATAAATAAAAGAGAAAAAAAAAAAAAACCCAAAAAATTAAATCGATCTTTAGACATATGAATCGATTTTTAGGAATTAATATGAGAATCGATTTAGAATTGGGAAATCGATTTTTTTCAAAACAGGCCTGTTTTCTACCTGTTACTACCAGCTCTGAGCAGCTGCTCCTGCTGTGGCTTTTGTCGTTGTTTCCACGTCTGTTCTGTTCCACCATGAACATGAATACATACACATCCCCGTGTTGTTGGCATTTCCTGTCTTTTTTCCCCCTCATCCCGCTCCTTTGCTCTGGCAGGTGGACGAGTCTCAGACAGGTGAGCCCGGTTGGCTGGGAGGAGAGCTGCGGGGCCGGACCGGCTGGTTTCCAGCCAACTACGCCGAACGGATCCCCGACAGCGAAGCTCCAATCAGCCTCCGCTCCTCCGCCTCGGCCACCCCCACCCCGACCCAGCAGCCCCTGAGCACGCCCCCCCCAGCGCCCGGACACCCCGCCACCGCCACCACCTCCACATCATCAGCCAACAGCAACTGGGCCGACTTCAGCACCACGTGAGTCCCCTGGTCCACATCAGCACAGCTGCATCCCTCTCGGTGAGAAGCCTGCTCGCTTCCTGATATATCAAATCCTCTTTGCGTATATTTCCAGTTGGCCCTCAAACACATCTAGCCAATCAGACAGTGAGGGATGGGACGCGTGGCCGACCTCTTCAACCAATCAGAATCCATCTCTCAGTGTCCCTTCAGCGCAGCTAAGGCAACGCTCCGCCTTCACTCCCGCCACCATGACAACAGGCTCCTCTCCATCTCCAGTACTAGGACAGGTTGGAAAACAAGAAATTAATACCATTATAACTGTAAATGATGATATTATACCGGTGTACAGTTCACGTAGTAAAACTGTAACGTCGTCCTCCAGGGAGAGAAGGTGGAGGGTCTCCAGGCTCAGGCTTTGTATCCCTGGAGAGCAAAGAAAGACAACCACCTCAACTTCAACAAAAACGAGGTAGAAACAACAAATACTCCTAATGCCTCTTCCTTCCATCTTTATTAGTGATTATTTGTGTTAAAGTGTAGTGTTTGTGTCTTGTGTTACCATCATTGCAGATAATAACGGTGTTGGAGCAGCAGGACATGTGGTGGTTGGGTGAACTTCAGAACGGTCAAAGAGGCTGGTTCCCCAAAAGTTACGTCAAGCTCATCTCAGCCAACATGGCGCCCCCCGTCAGCGCCGTCGCACGCAGCAAAAACAACAAGTAGGTCCAAAAAAGATCAGGAAATTTTAACTTCTTCCATGTCATTAATGTAATAAAGTGATTGTGTTGTGTTTAACAAGTATGTACTGGATTAAGCATTCATCAGAGCGACGTATCTTACAACTTCTTGAAATTAAACAGTGAAAAAGCTGAGCTCCTTCTCATTGCCACCAAATCATCATTATCCAAACTTGACAGCTTCTCCCTCACCATTGCCTCAGCCACCCCCCCCCCTCAGGTTAAGAGTCTGGGCGTCATCCTCTAATACCACACCGTCATTCCATTCCCATATCAATAACATCCCCGGTCTGCTTACTTCCCCCGTCGTAACTCAAGCCGACTCCACCCGTGCCTCACACCTCACCACGCCTCCGTCCTTGTCCACTCTCTTCTCACCTCCCGCATCGATTACTGCAACTCTCTCCTCTTTGGTCTCCCCCAGAAGTCCCTCCTCAAGCTCCAACTGGTCCATAACTCTGCCGCCCGGATCATAACAAGAACCCCATCATATCCATCACATCACCCCCATCCTGCAGCAGCTCCACTGGCTCCCAGGCTGGCAGGGAATTAATTACAAACTCCTCCACCTCCAAGGCCATCCATACCCTCGCCCCACCTTTATCTATCTGAGCTCCTCCAGATCTCCGCTCCAGCTCCCTCAGATCCTCCTCCAGCCCTCCCCGCCCCCCCGCCCGCCTCAGCACCACCAGCAGCAGAGCTTTCAGCCTCGCTGCTCCCAAACTCTGGAACTCATTAATACCGGACTCTCCCACCTTCAAATCCAGACTCAAGACTCACCTGTTTAAGTCCAACTACGTTTCCCATCATGTTTTTGGGTCAATGACGTGACGCCTATATTTTCTGAAAAACAGATTTTTTTTTTCAATTCAAAAAAGGTTTAAATGGATAAAAAAAAAATACCATATATATGACCTACCTGTCCCACAAAAAATTCAACAAAAAATACTAGTTATTTGGGATTTTGTTGTTGTTTTAAGCGTCAAAATATCATATGGTGCGACCGTCCGACCATGACTTTGGTTTTGAAAACGTTTTTTGAAATCACTCTAAATGTTTTTAAATCAATCTTCTTCAATCTGGCATGATTTCAGAAGTGTCTTGTAGTGTGTAAGATTGCAACACATTTGTATTTATATTTCCATCATAATATACAAACAAAGTTTGACTGATAATGTCCATTTTATGAAATATCATGTGGCGCGACCATTCAAAAAAAAATGTATTTTAATATGAATCATGGTTGCACCACATGACCTTTTTTAAGGCTAGTGCCAATTAATCTTGACAAAAAACTCTGAAATCAATTAATTAAAAATGTTTATATGAATTTATGTGTACACAACATTCTTAATGTTTGAACTACTGCAATAGATATTCTTCTGTTTTAATTATTTTAAAATTCACCTGTTGAAAATCCTTTTTCGTCATTGACCCTTTTACTATATGCTGATTTTATCCATCTTTTATCTCTTTGTTGGAAAGTGTCCTTGGGTTTTATGAAAAGCGTTTATAAATAAAATCTATTATTATTATTCTTAGTGATACAATTTTTTTACTCTTAAAGTTTCAGAATATAAAAACACAGGATATAATTATTATTATTATTAAGTAACTTGCAGCTGCCGGCATATTGTTTCCATAAAGAGATTAATTTATATAAATGAGACGCTGGAAAGTTGACCATCATGTGACCTTTCAGCAGAATCTCTCATCAGATCCCGTTTATGAATGGTGGAGCCTTAATTTTCTTTTATTAGGTCACCAGGTTGATATATTATCAACGTTTTTTGTTTTTTTTTAGTGAATCTGGAATATCAGAGAGCCCACCCAACGGAAAACGTCCATCCCCTTCACCGACAAAACCCACAGAGTCTGGAGAAGGTAATGCACACAAACACGTACAATCCAATGCCCATTTCTATTAAACAATAGTTGGCTGTTGTTAATGGCATTTAACACGTCCTCCCTGCAGAATACATGGCCATGTACACGTATGAGAGCAGTGAGCAGGGGGACCTGAGCTTCCAGCAGGGAGATGTTGTTCTGGTCACCAGGAAAGAAGGGGACTGGTGGACGGGCATGGTCGGGGGCAAAACTGGAGTCTTTCCATCCAACTACGTCAAACCCCGGGACTCGGCCTTGGAGGCGAGAACTCATTTGGAGTTTTATTGTTATTTAATATTTTCCTGAATGACGCATATCTTTTTAATGACTGAATTTGCGTTTGTAGGCTCTGGGACCAGCAGGGAAGACGGGCAGCCTCGGGAAGAAACCTGGTGAGCCTGCATTTATTTTATATTCCTAGTTAAAACTGTACATTGTCCGTTGTTCTATCTTTAAGGATCCTGTTCTGTTGTATAAAAATGTCTAAATGTCATCAGTTCTGTTGTATAACAAGCAATGTTAAAGCCAACGTAAGCAGAGCCCGGTTGATATGTGTTTCCACTGCAAACGTTCAGCTAGTCGGAGCAGGTTTTTAGGTGTTATAAGAGCAGAGTGAACCCAATCCTCTTCATGTCCTTCTGGTTTGCAGAGATTGCGCAGGTGATCGCGCCCTACACGGCGACGGGAGCAGAGCAGCTGACGCTGGCTCCTGGACAGCTCATCCTCATCAGGAAAAAAAACCCTGGGGGCTGGTGGGAGGGCGAGCTGCAGGTACACACCACACATGTATATAGGTGGGGGAAGATTTACACAAAAGCAGAAATGTATTGTCATTTTATTTCAGTGCAGAAGGTTTTCCAGCATGCACAAATGTGGAAGACTTAAGCGGGGTAAAAAAATTGTTTATGTTTAGAGTTTATTCAAGCTCATTTTGAAGTTGGTCCGGTCCCGCCTGAGCTGCTGCACTTGCTCTCTCGTCTCCGTCGTCTCATTTTTATTCGTCTACGTTATTGCATTATATATTTAATTATCGTTATCGTCACATGACCAGCATTTTCGTTGCGTCCGGTTTTCCTCAGGTGATAAAAGGTTCGTTGACGACAATATTTAGTCATAATTTTTGTTGACGAAAGCAACTTTACCAGCAATTCCTTGATGTGCCAAGGACACAGCAGAGGCTCTGGGGGGACGAGGACGGGGGTTTTGCCATTGCAGCTCCCAAATTGTGGAATTTCTTTGCCGTTGTACATTAGACTGATCTCTTCCACTTGACTTTTGACTCGGTGTGAAATTTGATTTGTTTTCACTCATGCTTTTATTTATGTTTCATACTTTTGTTTATTATATATTTCTTTTATCCTGATGTAATTTCATTTCTATGACCCACACTTTGGTCAGTGGCTGCTGTTTTTAAAGTGCTTTGTAAATAAAGTCGGCTTGGATTTGAACGAATTCCTATGAATAATTTGTATAACTGTGTTGGTTGTTGACTAATGTTTAATGGCTAATGTGCTCTTTCTTTTTGGTCCAGGCTCGAGGGAAAAAGCGTCAGATAGGTTGGTTTCCAGCCAATTATGTGAAGCTGCTGAGTCCCAGCACCAGCAAAACGACTCCCACGGAGCCCACACCTCCTAAACTGGCTCCTGCCAACACAGGTACACCATTCACACACTTTACCACAAGTGTCAGTGTTTGGTTGATGGGGAATAATGCTCTGGGTACTGAAGTACTGGGGGGATTAAAACAGACTGATGCATGTGCACAAGTCAACCAAAAAACTACATTTAATGTTAATGGCTGATGTTTCAATCCGAAATGGCATTTTGGCCAGCTATAGATGTTGCCTTTTAATCTGAGATGATTCAATTTTATAAATCCTTTTTTTTGTTAACACACACATACTGAGTTAAATAAGAATGCGATTAGAAATAGTATGAATACAAGAACTGAAGAGAATAAGAAGGATGAAAAAAGGACCAAACTAGATTTTCTACTGACAATAAGAGCACGTGGTCGTCTGTGCCACCTCAAATACAGATTTAAAGCTGAACACGTGTTGTTTTTTTTCCTCCCACGTCCACCTTGTCTCTTTCCTGTATTAAAGCTCTGTGTCAGGTGATCGGGATGTACGACTATGTGGCTCAGAACGACGACGAGCTGGCTTTCCAAAAGGGTCAGGTGATCACAGTGATCAACAAGGACGACTGTGATTGGTGGAAAGGAGAACTGAACGGGAGGGAGGGTCTGTTCCCCAGCAACTACGTCAAAATGACCACAGACACGGACCCGAGCACGCAGTGTGAGTACAGCCCAACACGCGCCTACACCACGGCACCTATAGTGTGTATTCCACATCCGGATTGTGCTCCAGTGAACATACTAACATTCTGAGTTTGAATACGAAGCAGTTATAACACGGACACACTGAAACTCTCTGCTAGACACACAGACACACACACACCCCAGAGCCAGGTGTGGAGATGCTGTCCCTCTCTCAGTCTTTGACCCTGGGCTGGTTCCACCTTTCACCTTGACACTCCTTTGGGCCTCTTTGATAACCTCCCAGTCATGCACCACCTCTGGGTGGTGTCTGTGTGTGTTTGTATGCTGTACATGTGCATGCATGAGAGTGTTTATTTGCACGCATCGGTGTACCAGTGCCTCCCTTCTCCTTGCATGTTTTCCCTCAGCATGATCCACCATAGACTTAGAGTTTCTAGAGCAGAGACAAAGACGTGAATGTGTGACACTACTGCACCATCGAAAACATATTAACCATCATCACAATAGGTTGTAAACCCTTTAGGACAGAAACAAAAGTTATCTTAAACATGTTTAAATTAAATCAATCTTTTAAGCCTTTTAAATTGAATAAAGAAAATCTAATTTCATGAATTTCCCACATTTTAAGCCTTTTAAACAGAATAAAGAAAAATATTTCATGAACTTTCCACATTTTTAGTAAAGTTTTAACATTCAACAGAATTGTAACACTTTCACCTTTTGTCTTATCCTTCTGTATTCTATACTTTTAATTTTTCAAACTCAAAATGAAATATTTTCTTACTGAAAAATGAAATATCTTAGTGCAAACTCATTCAACACAAAACCAATGAAGTCAATGCTGCAATGCTTTCATTAACCATTAATCTACACAGCAGTTAAACATAAACTTGACCATATTAAGCAGCATTTCACAAACTATGAAAGCAAATAAAACATTTCACCGACCATTGGCGTCTTTGAACCGAATCCATGAGTGGACTTGGAGCTTCTTTCCTCTGAAGTTTGTTGGTTTGACTAACTGAGCTTCCCCCAGTCTTTCTCAGCTGCTCAAAATCAGTGATAATAACTGATCATGTGACCAGCAGCCTGCTTGCTGCTACTGGTGCATTCTGGGAAGTGGAGTTGGATCCATTCCTGGGATTCAGCCCAACAAACATGATCAACCCTAAAAACAATTATAGGCTCTAAATATATTAGTCATTGGCCAAATGAGTGAATAACAAATTGTCAAAAGCTTTTTAAAAAAAATATGTTGTTTTTTTTTCATCCCAATTAACGTTTGCTAGGAAATTTAACACTTAATTTGGGGGAAATGTCTCTGTTCTTAGGTCTGACATATCAGGACAAAAAATAAGAAATGATCTGATGGCTTTTAAAATGTTGTGAATAAAATAAACAGCAACACATGACATATTACGTAGCTGTTTTTTTAATTATTATTTTTAATCAAAAACTAAGCCAAAATGCAGAAGCATGAAAAACGTACCCTTACTGCGTTCATAGGAGTTAAAAGGGTCAGTAGAGGCCGGCTCCTTCTAATCAAATGAATTTGATCCATTGATCATCAAACAAGTGTGAGCAGCTCTTTAAACCGGTCTGTTGTGTGTTAACACACTGCAAAACAGGAAGGACATCAGCATTGAAGCAACTGTTGCTGCCCATCAAAGTGGGATGTACCTGGAAGGTTATGTTGATCAAATTTGGAGCCCATTGTTGTAATATATGAGAAAAATTGTTCAAGATAGTTTCTAATCTGCCCCGGAGTGAACCTTCAAGCAAGTTTAATTTCAGGTCAGACTCTGCAGTCTACAGAGAAACAGATCCACTTCTCAGATTCTACAAGTGTTTTTCCTTTAAAAGTTAGCTGTTACCATAGTTACTAAGTTACTATGGTTTGTTTGGAAGAGTTGCCAGGAGAAAGTCTCTTCTCTGTCAGGAACTTTGCAGCTGAGGTTTGCAAAGTTGTGTTTTAATACAGTGGTCCCCAACCCCCGGGTCATTTGGTCCCGGGCTGCACAGAAAGAAAAAATGATTTCTGTATCATCCCCGACTGATGGTTGACTCTCAAACCGATGGTTCACAATGTTTTTATTCCTTGGATGTAAATACACTGCAAACACACCGTAAGAGCTATAAAGGAATACAATAAAATAGAGTTAGTCTTTCTACATTCATATAAGTTACATTTAACTTAAATAAAGACCGACACAGCTGCTCGCTTGGCTATCGTTAACCGCAATACATGAGTAACCATGGCAACCAAACTCAAACTGGACATAAATACGGCATACAATTAGCAAAGAAAACAAATCCTTATCAGAAGGTGATTTTTGTGTCAGTTGGGCACCACTTTAGCATTCCTGACACTAGTTTAGTCTTTCAGACACACTTTCTACTGCCGTTAAACTTTTACCGTTAAAGTCCGAAGCGCCGGATGTTTACAAGGTCTCGGTGAGACGCCTTCAAAATAAAAGCACTAAATATCGGTCTCCTTAATATATAACAAATAAAATAAAAGCCTGGCTTTAAATAACGTTAATGAGAAAACAAACATAAAAACACATTTATAGAAATACTCATATTAAAGGTAATTTACAATTTCCCTTATTTTATTTTTCCGAAAATTATGTTTTATTATTATTATTATTATTATTATTATTATTATTATTATTATAGAGAAATACCACAGTTTTTAATGCAGATCTTGTCATTTTATTTAGTTTTAGCTACACCTTTAGATTGGGCCGTGAAAATATTGTCAGACATTAAACCGGTCCGCGGTAGAGAAAAGGTTGGGAGCCACTGTTTTAATATACAAGATTTGGGAAATATTGTCCTTTTGGACAAACAAAACCAAAATGGACATATTTGGATATTCTCTTCCCAAAGAACGCTAGAGTCAAAAGTGCGGCAGCTGTTCAGCATCTAAAACCAAACTGAATACAGTCAGGTCCTGCTCTAGATGGTCTACTTCTATGCCCGGTTAGAGCACACCTCCACACTCTGTCTTGCTGCACGCTCCACCCACGTAGCACCCGACTGGTTTGTTGTTGTTGTTGTTGTTTTGTTTTGTTGTTTTTGTTGATGTTGTTGTTGTCGTCCTCTCTCTAGGATCATATCATTACCCAGAACCCCCCTCTCCTCAAAGCCCTCAAAGAGACCCACTAGGCCACGCCCACTAGGCCACTCAACCAATGGGACATCAGCAAGAGGTCACATGACCGGGAAATGGCGACTCTCCACCACTAGAAGCCAGAGTGAGAGAGAGACAGACAGACAGACACACAGACAGACTGTAACGTTAAAAGGCCCAGAGGTGGCGAGAACCCGGTCCATGCACGGCTCTGACTGGACTTGGCCAAACTCTTGTTTATCTAAAGGCTCTGGCTCCAAACAGCACTGCTCTGCAGGAGGGAGATTAGCAGTCCGGACTCCTCTCCTCTCAGTCTCTTCTCCGTCTTCTCTCGATCATCTTCTCTTTCTGTCTCAAGATGTTTGGATAAGGAGGGAAGGGATGAAGGAGGGGAGGAGGGGACTGAAGGAGAACAAGGACTATTGAGCTCCTCTCTCCGAGATTGGACTGATCAACTTGTTTTGACAGGATCACAGAGACTTTACACACAAAAACACCCACATCCACGTCCACACGTCGACACTCAATCACAGCCTTGTGCTAGCAGGGGAAAGTGGATAGTGGGTCATTTTGTGGCTTATTGGGAGATTTTGTCTTTAGAATCATTCGCTCAGCTCATCCCCGTCCTCCTCCTTTTTAAGCTCATATATATATATTTATATACATATCCATATATGTATAAAAATATACTTTTTTTTTTTATACCTCGCTCCCATTGGTTCAACTGCTTGAATCACCTGTCAATCAAAAGCGTTGGCTCCTCCCCTCACTAACCCTTCCCCCTCCCACAGTTTCCCAGAAAGACCCACTATCTGCTGGAGGACAAGTGTCAGTGTTGCCTCGTTTCCTCCCCTCTCCTCAATGCCAAAGACTCCGTCCCCCGTCCCTCCCTCCCTCCCCCGCGCTCCCTCCAGCCCCCCGAAGGAGAGAAGGAGAGGAGGGGAAACGAGGCAGCATTGAGAATCCATCCCGCAGCAGCTAGAGGCTGAGTTTCAAGCCCGCCCCGCTGCTCCTTCTGTTTGTCTCTGCTAGGGAAGGAGGCAAGGAAGGAAGCCAGCGGCCGGACTGGGACTCAGCCCGCACTGTGACTGCGTAGCATCAGAGCTGAACAAAACACACACACACAAGATGGTACACAGAGCTTGGAGTATGAACATACACAGTGACAATGTTTTTATCCATTGTAGATTATCTTTCTGAATATGTATTTACTTTAAGTGATCTGTTAAATGTTTAATTTTGTTTTTTTTTGGTTTACATGTTTACTGTTTTGTCTGTTGCTATGATAACGGGATGTAGTTACACCTTTTGAGAGCTAGACCAAGATGATACGCTGAGTTAACCGTGGGGGGGTTCGAGGGTCTGCTTCACGGCTGCGCTCACGTCATTCCAGTTAAAGGAGTCGTCCAATTTTTGGGATTTTCTCTCTCAAATCAGCATAAATCAGTAGTTATTCAATGAGTTAATCATAACTCTGGGCAATAAGGCACATACAGTAACTGCAGTCTGGTATTTTAAGGCTCTTTGTTGTTGCAGAGTTACACATGCGGCGTTAATCTGTGAGCTTCGTAGTCGCACAAGCTCTGGCTTCATATTTAACATCCAGGTACAAAAGCTGTTATTTCCTCCTTTTACTCTCCCGGTTAGAAAGTGGTCTGTTTTTAAATAGCTGCCCTTTCCTCAAAGATGTGCTATTTTTAAGTAATCTTACTTTTTATTTACCTCCTTGAACTTCCCACACTGTGAAGCACCTTTGAGAAGTCTTTTATCACAAAACTCCACCTGCACTGCAAACTGACTTTATGAATCACTTCAAGCCTATGAAACCTTAAAGAAGGGACAGAAAACCGTGACATGTTTAAAAGGACAAACTTATTTAAAACAACGACAAAAAAAAAACAGGAGCCTAAGTTTAAGACGACACTCGCCCTCACAGTTTTCCAAAACCCTGCTTTGCGTTTTTTTTTTTCTCACTTTAAATCAGCCTTCTTTATCGTTTTGTCCTTAAGATGTCACACTTATGTAATATTTCTGAATGAGGATGTGATCTCCAGGGACGGTTCACAACTGAACGGACAGAAAGCACTGGCTCACTTTCAAGCAATCTCTATACTGTGTTTTACTGGTTACCTTGGCAACATACACCTCCAGAGTGTCTCCGCCTTACCTTTTGTGTGCATAGCAACAGACTAGTATTACAGGGGCTGCCATCACATTTGTATTGTTTTTGTTTATTCAGATGACAGTATTGTGATTTTATTGTTTACCCTCAGATACAAAACAGTGAATGAAATGAATATTGAAATACGCTAATTTTTATACATGAAGCATCGGTGTACTAGTGTTATGAACCTGCTCGGGTCCCATTGGCTCCTTATTGTCAGTATTGGAGGTGAAGCTCACTGATTGGTCGATGAGCCTAAACCATTGCCGTTTTAACAAACTGGGTTAATTTTAGTTTTTTTTGTTTTTGTTTTATTGTTTTTGTGTTGTTTTTTTTTTAGATAAAAGGTCCTGGTGTTCAGGGTCAGAGTTTTCACCCGTTTGAGAAGTCGGAGTGTTTTAGGTTAGAACAAAGATCCGTCCAGACCAGAGACTCGCTTCACACTAGTCTTGTACTTCCCCATACCGCCACCACCACATTACATGCAAAACATTCAGTCATTAGAAATGATGCCGATGGAAAAAGTACATCCTCCTGGTTTTGTACAGTTTTGGCATGCAGTCCAAGTGTAAGAAACTTTTTAACATCTCTGTCTTTTATTGCTTTTAACATAATGCAGATTTGCCTAATTTCTGCTGTGAAACGTTGCTCTGGTTTGGTCTGGTTTTTACAAAAAAAGTCAAAGCTCTCTTTGATCCATATTTAATCTAATGAATGGTAATGGTTGATGCTTCATGTGAATATATACAGCAGAACTGATGAATGAATTAATGAATGAATGAATGAATGGAAGAATGAATGAATGAATGAATGAATGGACTGATAACAAAGCCAAATGTAGCCAGACTGCACTTGGTGCATGTGTGAGTGAGTGAGGAAGAAAAATGGCATGAATGGTCAGACGGAAACCCAAAAGAGCAGGAAAGGAAGCTTGAATGAATGAAATGTACAGAATGTTAGCGCTGTCCGAAATGTTCTGAGATTTTATTGGTGGAGGTTTCAATGAAGCGGTGAAGTGGAATGATCCTGATGATTAAACGCTCTGAGACAGTCACCTGGCCTCTTTACTCACTTTCACGCAAACACAAGGATTTATTAATATCTCTCTGCCTTAAAGGCAAGAAACATGTTAAAGATATTCTTTGTCCAGTAAGAATGTTTCATTCAAGCCTGTTGCCATATTATTCTGGCAAATGTCATAAAAAAAGTCTCTGAATCATGTTTTTTGTTAAAGCTATATAATACTCTGTTATCTGAAGAAACCAAGTTGACAGCTTTTTTTAAATTAAATGTGTCAGTTTTCTAAGGAAATATCCAGGATTGACAGCTTGTGCAGTACTTCTGCCCCCTAGTGGACAAACATGTACTGGCAGTGAAATGCAGCACAAAATAATCTTTGTTGAATTTGGTTTAAGGATAAGATGAAGCAAATAACATATACAGGACTGTCTCAGAAAATTTGAATATTGTGATAAAGTTCTTTATTTTCTGTAATGCAATTACAAAAACAAAAATGTCATACATTCTGGATTCATTACAAATCAACTGAAATATTGCAAGCCTTTTATTATTTTAATATAGCTGATTATGGCTTACAGCTTGAGATTAAGATTCCCAGAATATTCTAATTTTTTTAGATAGGATATTTGAGTTTTTCTTAAACTGTAAGCCATAATCAGCAATATTAAAATAATAAAAGGCTTGCAATATTTCAGTTGATTTGTAATGAATCCAGAATGTATGACATCTTTGTTTTTGTAATTGCATTACAGAAAATCACAATATTTTAATTTTCTGAGACAGTCCTGTAAACAAGCAGAGATGCTGACTTTACTTAGGCATAATAGCTTAAGAATCCAGTGACATTAAGCTTCTTCCAGATTTTTTATTTCATTTATCAGAATCTTTAAAATAATTGTGTTTAATTTTCTCAGTGAATGTCAGTAATCTGACTAGACAAAAATATTTATTAGCTGGAATCAAAACAGGAGCCATATAAGAAAGTAGGAAAACCTAAACCATCAAACTCTTAGTGGACTGACAGAAATGAACGGCGTTTCACCACAGACTGCGTACATAACTGATACCTTTGACCCGAACTCTCCTCCAGAGCGACCGCTCTGATCTGAATACCTGTACACCAGGTACGTATGCCTTGAAGCCGCTTCACAAAGCACCATTTTGCTCCTGTGTGTGTGTGTGTGTGTGTGTGTGTGTGTTCCTCCACGGATGATGATGATGCTTGACTGACGGCCGGCGTGTCTCGTGTCCCGTCTGAACCTCAGGGTGCGCCGACCTCCACCTGCTGGACATGCTGAGCCCCATGGAGAGGAAGAGGCAGGGCTACATCCACGAGCTGATCGTCACCGAGGAAAACTACGTCAACGATCTGCAGCTCGTCACAGAGGTGAAGGACACAAACAAAAACACATTCAATAACCTTGATTGTGAAACGCTATTTGTAGCATTTATGTCACTGATGTACAAGTTGAAGTAAAGTCTAAATAAAGCTGCAAATGTGCATTTGTAGATCTTTCACAAGCCTCTGTTGGACGTTGAGTTGCTGACTGAGAAGGAGGTGGCCATGATCTTTGTCAACTGGAAGGAGCTCATCATGTGCAACATCAAGCTGCTCAAGTAAAGATGGACATGTCCTCGTAAATGACTGATTTGTTTGATATAGTTCGGCTGCCTGAAATGAGTTTGTTCAAGTATCTCCCTCTCGGCCCACAACCTTAAACAGAATGGTGCTTTCAAACAAGACTTATTTTACTTACTTTTTACAAGGTCTTAATGAAGGTATGTTAGGAACTTTGGTTTAAAGTACTGCAGCGCTTTATTTCAACAGGAGTTACATACTCCACTTCTGCAGGGAAATCTGGCCTACACTTTTGATCTTAAACCTGGACATATTATTATTATTATATGGACATAAACTACTCCTGAAGTGTTTTGTTGTTCTTTTTGTCAAAACTCACATAATTCCTCCATCTCGTTTGCTCAGTAACCCTCATTCATCACAACATTCTGCAGTTTTATTGTTTTATTTATTATATATTTTAGAGGATAATATTTAGAGGTGTTAGAACGGTACTAGTGGGACTTATTGGTTTGTTTTCTAAGTTACCTAATAAGCAGAGCCGGATTAAATAAATGGACTACACTAGGCAGACTGGGATTTTTGGGCCCCCCTCCATCGATGTTATTTATGAAACCTTAAACTTACCAAAGTTACTAATGAAACTTAATTCACATTTTACATAGCATAGTCATAGTCAAGTTGGTTCTTTGTATTCCAAAATAATTCATGTGTTGTATATTAGTCTATCGGACTATTTTTAGATTTGTATTATTTATACATTATTACAACGCTCTATTACATTTTTGCGAAATTTTGGGGGTTTTCGGGTCGGATCGGGTGTCTATATGCGCAATTTTAACTCTCCAATTAGCAAAATACTGGATACCTTCCCCTGCCTCATCATCATCTCTTGCCTCGACGCGGGGCCCCACGGCTGCTTGAGACCCGGGCGGATCGGTGATTTTTGTAACAAATTTATCAAACGTGCCTTTCAGAGAGGCATTAAACTCTTCCATTTTCTTTCGTTTTTTCCTTTTTTCATCCCCTGATGGAAATTTCCTGATTCTGTCTCGTTCTCTCGACATTGTGTGACAGTTTGTTCCAACTCCACCGTCTGGATCAGACTAGCTTGTGTCCGCGCTTGGTCTGATCAATTGTATTGAACAACAGACACGCGTCATCATTGCACATATATTTATTGATATGCACAGACTAGTACACATTTAGGTCTGTAATGGAACGTGACTGTTGATATTTATAAGGGAAAAAAGGAAAAAAAAACGAAAAAAAAAAAATTGGGGGAAAAAAAAAAAACGGCCCATAGCCCCTTGGGGCGCGAGCCCCCGTACGGTCGCACGGTTCGCACATCCCTTGCGGCGGCCCTGTGCGTATGTATGCGTATATATATGTATGTATACTAAATATAGTAATAATGCACATATTTATATGCCTTAGGTTTTTACCGGGATGTTATCAACCATTAATATGTGTGCAGACAACAAAAAAAAAAAAAAAAAAAAAATATATATTTTTTTTTTTGTCCCTCTGTCTGGGCCCCCCCTGTCAATCGGGCCCTAGGCACATGCCTAGTTTGCCTTTGCGTTAATCCGGCTCTGCTAATAAGTGCTGATGAAAATTTGGTGTTAAAAACATTAAAAAAAACCTGTCCGTATCCCACTTCTGAGGTGAAGCAAATGGAGAAAAACAGGCTGGAAAATGTTAGTTTTAGTTTTGACTGGGGTCTGTGATGTCATAGCTCCCTGCAAATCTAAGAAAATACATATTTAATTAAACATTTCAGACATTTCAGCCCCGAGCAAGCTTGAGGGGGGTTGTGTTGCATCTGAGATTTAGACTTCAGACACAGAAATATACAGGAAATGTCTCAGAAAATTAGAATATTGTGATTTTCTGTAATGCAATTACAAAAACAAAAATGTCATACAATCTGGATTCATTACAAATCAACTGAAATATTGCAAGTCTTTTAATATTCTAATATTGCTGATCATGGCTTACAGCTTAAGAAAACTCAAATATCTTATCTCAAAAAAATATAATATTCTGGGAATCTTAAACTGTAAACCATAATCAGCAATATTAAAATAAAAGGCTTGCAATATTTCATTTGATTTGTAATGAATCCAGAATCAGTTACATTTTTGTTTTTTTAATTGCATTACAGAAAATAAAGAACTTTATCACAATATTCTAATTTTCTGAGACAGTCCTGTACTGTATGTTCTCAAACGTGTAAAAAAAAAAAAAACACTTAATTTTTATGCTACGGGTCCCCTAGAAGAAGAGTTAGAAGCCGTTAACAGCACTGACCCAGTGTCTCCCCGCAGGGCTCTGAGGGTGAGGAAGAAGATGTCGGGGGATCGGATGCCTGTGAAGATGATCGGGGACATCCTGACCAACCAGCTGCCCCACATGCAGCCGTACATCAGGTTCAGCTTTTCATCTATCCCTCCTGACGTGTCCAGTCAGGAAATAGATCGGTTCATTTCTTTAGAGACTTGAATGAATCTTTAAGTGATCATACAATCTGTTTTCCTGCTCAGATTCTGTTCGTGTCAGCTGAACGGCGCCACGCTGATTCAGCAGAAGACAGACGACAACCCCGAGATCAAAGACTTCCTCAAGGTTTACACATATTTATCTCTTTGCACCGTCAGCAGCGTTTTTGTTCAACTTTTCTTTGGGAAAAAAAGGTCTAAAACCAGACGGTGAAAGCTTGCTGTTGAAGTGGAGGTAGAGTTTGCTCATGTCTGCTCTCGTGTGTCCGTCAGAGGTTGGCCATGGATCCCAGGTGCAAGGGCATGCCGCTGTCCAGCTTCCTGCTCAAACCCATGCAGAGAGTCACGCGCTACCCTCTCATCATCAAAAACGTGAGGACTGCACACACACACTCTTCTAAAACAACTACAAGTGGCTCAAAACAAGTCTGCAACGCTTGTTCTTGGTTGTTCTCCATGGACAAGTGTTGCAGAAATGCATGAACGTCTCTCCTGGCTGAGGGTTGAGGATAAGATATCTACTAATGTACTTACATATTTCCATAGAATTATTAACATTTCTCTATAATAATATAACTTATTGTTCATATGTTCATTCATAACACAACACTCGAGGGGCGAATAGTGGTGGGATTATGTCTGAGTCTAGGAAGAGGACCGTACTTTATAGATCAGTCACATATTGGAAAACCCTTCCAGGTGAGAATCGTGACATCAAAAGAGGCTGATTTGAAACGAAGACTAAGAATGTATTTGTTGTCATCACGTTAACATCATATAGCGTATCTGATTGAGTGAGGTCAATACATCAAATTATATATGATTTGTATGATGTTTTTCTTTATTTCTTATTTGTAATTTTATTTATTTTTAATGTACTTTATGAATTGAGATTGTATGTTTGATTTATATTTTATTGTCTGGACTCCAGGAAGACTAGCTTTCATTTTGGCGTCAGCTAATGGGGATCCTTTTAAATAAACGTATAAACAAACACACACACGTCACACCCTGCAAACCCTCCAGTAACCGTTCCGTTCTTCCTGACCGCTCTGCTTGTCTCTGTAGATCCTGGAAAACACCCCCGAGTCCCACCCCGACCACAGCCACCTGAAGGCTGCTCTGGAGAAGGCTGAGGAGCTGTGCTCGCAGGTGAGCGCACTCACGTGTCCGGGGCACAAACACGTACCCGTCCAGGCGGCACGTTAAGGCCGGAGGTAGTTACACCTGTAGTCACACCTGTGTGTTTTCAGGTGAACGAGGGCGTCAGGGAAAAGGAAAACTCGGACCGCTTGGAGTGGATCCAGGCTCACGTCCAGTGTGAGGGCTTGTCGGAGGTAAAGCATATCAAACACGCACGGACGCATGCCAACCACCAGTCGTCCAGACAATCTTTTGTGTCTGCAGAAAATGAGCATCAGAGGAAACTGTGATAGTTTCCTTCATGTTGCTTTAGTCTTGGACAAGATGTGAATCGGTTTTAGTCAAATTCAGCACCAATCTAGCAAACAACTAAAGATACGACTGAAACTGGGTTAAGAACGGTCTGACCCATTAATAAAACCTGGAAGGATGGAAAAATGGCTTTAAATAGATGAATATTTACTAAATCTAATGAGAGAAAATCAGCAGCAGAACTCGGCAGCATCTTCAGTTTGCCGGGAAACTTATGGTTCAGGGGAACCAGAGCAAAGGATGTTATGTGCCCATAAAAGGGGGTCGATTACCTGAATATACTGTACGTCAATAGATTTTTATTTCCCTTTATTTCCCTTTACTTCCCTGAATGCACATTTTAAAATGCCGGGGGCTGGGATCTCTAAGGACAAGAGGTTCGGGGGGATTGAAACAGCATTTTCACACATGGATCGACTCCCAGAGTCCAGACCCTAACCAGCGTTAGATGAGAGGGGGAAAAAAAAAGATGAGAGTGACACAACTCTCCCTTCATCAGTATCAGATCTTGGAGAAAAAAATGATCCAAATTAATGCAGCAACATTGCGTAAACTTACCAGAATGATAACACGGCCACTTTGTTTTATAATCTGAGTTAAAGGCAGTGCAACAAAATTCTAGGATGTTTTTTTTATTTTTTGTTTTCTTTTTGCTAGAAAACTAAATAAAACGTTAAGATATCAAAGATTCCAACAAGGTGCTGATCGCAAATAAATGAGAAACTGTTGCACCCTCTTTCCTCTTCATGCATTCAGCTTATTTAACACTTCAGGTATTTAACAGAATTGAGACGGACTAAATCGTTCCAGAGTTAATTGATAACGAAAGTTTAAAAAAAAGCTCAAACTGTGTCTCTGTTATTCAGCAACTGGTGTTTAACTCGGTCACCAACTGTCTGGGCCCCAGGAAGTTCCTCCACAGTGGGAAGCTGTTTAAAGCCAAGAGCAGCAAGGAGCTGTACGGGTTTCTGTTCAACGACTTCCTGCTGCTGACTCAGGTGAGAGAAGACTCCCCCGCCTCACCTGTAGGTGGCGCCACAGATCCACCGTCTCACCTGAAACAAGCGTAGCAGCCGGGAACATTTCTGTACGCCCCTCACTAAACACCCAACCTGTCTTTCTTTGCACTTTCTTTCTTTCTGTAAAACAAGATTCCTCACCTGTCCCAAGAAAATCAGCACAGTGAAAGTAAAACTGTTTACTTCTCACAGGTGACCAAACCCCTGGGCTCGTCGGGGTCCGACAAAGTGTTCTCGTCCAAAACGCACCTGCAGTACCGCATGTACAAGACGGTGAGACCCACCGGCACACGCACACTGGTCACACTGGTCACACTGGTCACACGCACATTCACTTCAGCTGCAGTTGTCCTAGTACAGTTGTACATGGGTGAGGTCGTGCATAACTTCCTGTTAACTGCAACCTGTGGTCACCTACAGCCGATCTTCTTAAACGAGGTGCTAGTGAAGCTGCCAACGGACCCGTCGGGGGACGAGCCGCTCTTCCACATCTCTCACATAGACAGAGTTTACACGCTCAGAGCTGAGAGCATCAATGAAAGGTAATCCAAATGTTTAACCCTGAAGTACCCTCACTGGTTTCAACAACCTTTTCTTATCGCATAGTTTGTTTGTTAGGAACGGTTACTCACCTCATCTGTAAAAGAGAAACCCTCAGGTTCAAACTCATCAAGTTGCCTTTAAGATTAAGTTTTAAAGCATATTTTGACAGTTTGTGCAGTTCAGCAAGATGGATCGATTTCTATCACACTGACACCAGATTTATTTATTTATTTATTTATTTAAAGGTTTAGTTATCAGGGACAATGCACATTAATAATACATTTAAACAAATGTAAAATATGTCAGAATTAGCCAAAAAGGCTGTTTTGCATATGCTGTCCCTGGACTGGTGTAGATCAATGGATTTGAATGATGCCCCCTAATTAAGTGAACCTCTTAATTCCTGATGTATCATCTTTGATACATTTGTGAGACCTCTGGATCATCTGCATAATAAAAAAAAAATTAAAAAATAACTTTATGGAGAGAAAAAAAAACAGGAAATATTAACAAGGAAAACCGTTAAAGATAATTGGATGTTTTTGATTTCAATATAGAATAAAATCTTCAAATACCAAAAAAAGGCAGGTTATTTGATGAATGAATAAAAGAGAATAAAAATAGAAAGGGTGGAAGAATAGCAGAGGAAGGCTGCTTGTTGCCTGGCAACAGCTGAGCTAGTTGCATCCCACAGACCCCCCGGGGGTAAAGCCGCTGAACTTTTTCGACGACTGCATGAAAAGAAACCCAGAACCAACACATGGATAACCAGAGTACGGACACGCTCCTTCACGGGGAGCAACTTTCAGCCTAGTCCCATTCAAATACACCAAATGTCTCTCTTGACGTCCCTGCTTTGCCCTCGTGAGGGCATGAAAGTTTAATTTGCTGGTGGTTTAAACATCCTCCTCTTTTCTCTCCATGTTGATTCAACTCTACTCTCTCAATGTATTCCCTTCAACCCTTCTGAATTTGGTGTTTTACTTTGGACCTACGTGTTAATACACGTCCCATTGTCATGGCAACTCTTCACAACACATGTCAAAATGTGCTGATATCACCAGCAGGAACCCCTTAACCCTCCACCCCCCAAGTATCATAAAAGCTGGGTTTTATATTTAACTTATGTAACATGCAGAATTCTTTGGCGTGTTGGAAGTGTATTTTATTTCACTAGTTGTCACTGGTCTTTGTTTGGCTCTCAGGAAATGGTTAAGACTAACGGCTTGCAGTAGTTTTAAAAATGTGATTTCTCTTGTGCGTTTGCGTTGATTCAGGACAGCGTGGGTTCAGAAGATTAAGGCGGCCTCAGAGCTCTTCATCGAGACGGAGAAGAAGAAGAGGGAGAAGGCGTATCTAGGTATCTGCCCCGCTCACGTCTGCTCACCCCGGCTCTCTCCTGGTGTTTGACAGCAGCGGCTGACTGTGTTTCTGTCCGTGTTTCTCTCAGTTCGCTCTCAGAGGGCCACCGGTATCGGGAGGCTGATGGTCAATATCGTGGAGGGGATTGAGCTGAAACCCTGTCGTTCCCACGGTACGTAGAACCAGCCTTCTGTTTTAATGTGGGATGGATGGATGGATGGATGGATAGATAGAGGGATGGATGGATGGATGGATGGATGGATGGATGGATGGATGGATGGATGGATGGATGGATGGATGGATGGATGCTATCATACCCTTGCTGCATTTACAGTGTTTTTCTCAGCTGTGTTTAGTTTTTTCCTCGTGTTTCCTTTCAGCCATAGACTTCCTTTTATTTCTGTGTCATAAGTGGGATCATTTTTCTCTCCGTCTCCAGGAAAGAGTAACCCGTACTGTGAAGTGACCATGGGTTCCCAGTGCCATATCACAAAAACATTACAGGTACGATCGCAGCAGAGATGGCTCTAGTTAATATTTACTACAGTTATGTTACTGGGAGACGTGCAGGTTTTATTAATATCATTCTTCATTCTTATCAGTTGAAAGTGTTTTAATTAAGTCATGTTGTTTCTAGTCATTTTAAGGTATTTTCATCTCTAGATAGTTTTAGCTCACAGAGCTGCGTGGTTCTGGAGGAAAAGAATAACGTAAAAAAAAACGATATCTTTTGACATTAGGAAAAAAATCCAGGAAATAAATAAAACTAAATAAAAATAAGTTTATTTGTATAGCACAATTCAACACAAGGTAATTCAAAGTGCTTTATATCATTAAAAGCGGAAAGACATAATTAAACATTAAATAACAAAGAGATAAAATAATAAAAAGCACAAGTTGTTAAAAAGTAAGGGCAGTACAGTACAGCAGGTACATCTCATTCTTACAATGGCAAGAATTACGTTTCTATACGGTCAAAACGTACAAAGACCGGGTCAAATACATTATTACAAAAGTAATCTGTAACAATTTGTACGGTAAATTAAACCAATTTGACAATTCTATGCCACAATGCCTGTTTCCAGGTCTTATTTCACATAACGGACGAGAATTATGTTTCTATACGGTCAAAACGTACAAAGACCGGGTCAAATACAGTATTACAAAAGTTATTTGTTGATGTTTAAAATGATATATCGTAAAGTCTCATTTAATAAAGATGAAGACCTTGTGCATGTGGTTGTAAAAAGTGTCTCAGATCGTTGAGTTTGTCATCTTCTTTCCCTGCAGGACACACTGAATCCCAAGTGGAACTCCAATTGTCAGTTTTTTATTAAGGACCTTGAGCAGGACGTCCTGTGTATCACTGTGTTTGAGCGAGACCAGTTCTCCCCTGACGGTGGGTACCACTCCCCCGTAGCCTCCGTCTCCTCGGCTGGCCTTCCCAGGGGATAAATGCAGCAAATGTTTTCTCCCCACAGATTTCCTGGGCAGGACGGAGATCCGGCTGGCAGAAATCAAGAAGGATCAGGGCTCTAAAGGACCGATCACCAAGAGGCTGCTGCTGCACGAGGTTCCCACGGGGGAGATCGTGGTCCGACTGGACCTGCAGCTGTTTGAGGAGCCGTGAGATGCGGGCAGGACCGGGTCGGACTGGACGGGCCTGACAGGGATATACCAGACCCGGTACGAGCTGCACCTGCAGCTGGACTGGATTAGATTGGACCAGCGGGCTGGACTGGGCTGCACTTTCTCATTACGCTGGTTATATTAAAGTGGTGCATTGGGTTTAGTGGACGTCTGTGCGTGCCAGCTATCTTCTCCCGAGTCCAGAGGCATCAGTAATTGTACTAAAGGTGTGTAATAATTAGCTCCACGGTGTCATGGTTGGAAGATTACCTCTTATAGGTTAACTCTGGCAGCGCTGACCCTGTCTCACATATTTCCACCCATATACGACCAATGTGGAGCTCAGTGTTTCTGTGAATTCACACAATTTACAATACCAACGGATTTTTTAAAATTATTTTCTTTTCACACTGAGCATCTTGCACGAAAAGGGTCGGCCCAAACGAGGGAAGGCCTTTGCATTAACATGCTAAGCCAGGGATCAGCAACCCGCGGCTCTAGAGCTGCATGCGGCTCTTTAGCGCCGCCCTAGTGGCTCCTGGAGCTTTTTCAAAAATGTTTGACCTTTTTCTTCTTTTTTCTTTTTTCTTCTTTTTTTCTCTTTTTTTCTTCCTTTTTCCTTTTTAATCTCGACATTTCGACTTTTTTCACAAAATTCTGACTATTTTGACTTTTTTCTGACTTTTTTCTCAACATTTCAACTTTTTTCTCAAGATTGTACTTCAACGTTAATCTTGACATTTCAACTTTTTTCTCAACATTTCGACTTTTTTCTCGACATTTCCAATGTTTTTCTTGAAATTATGACTCTTTTCTCGACATTTCGATTTTTTTCTCGACATTTCAACTTTTTTTCTCAACATTTTAACTTTTTTCTTGACATTTCGCCTTTCGCCATTTGCCTTCATTCTAAGGCTGATACATACAAGACTTTTCATTTTTTTGCGGCTCCAGACATATTTGTTTTTTATGTTTTTGGTCCAATACGGCTCTTTCAACATTTTGGGTTGCCGACCCCTGTGCTAAGCAAACACGCTACACACGCTCCAGCTTTGACATGAATTGATCCCAACCTGCCCCCTAATTGCAATCGTCTTAAGCCATGTTTACGGGCTACCAGGTTTTAGTAGTTTTGTTTTTATTAATTGCTAACAAACAGATAAACGTCAACGACCACTGGCACGTCAGTTCACTGACACTAATGTGCTATTAACCCACAATCATGTTACTGCAAAAACCACTTCCATGTGTCACGGTAGTTAGTTCTTCCAGTCCGTGACTCTCTTCCTGCCCGGCTGAGATGGTTTCATGGAGGTCGTTCCTGTTGAGATGAGAGATGTTACAGAAGCAGCAGTACCCGTCTCAGCGAGGCTCGTTTCTGTTCCACTCCGGTCCAGTCCAGTCCGCGCGGGTCCTCCCTCAGTCCGACCCAGTTCAGTCTCCCGTCCAGTCTCGGGGAAATCAGGCGGATCTCTACTGTTCCCTCTCCTCCTTCCTCATCCAGCCAGTCTCACCCTCCACACAAGTCCGGCCCTCTTCTTCTCTGTTCCAAGCAAATCCAACCCTCTAAGTGTGTGTGTGTGGATGTGAGTATGAATGTGTGTGTGTGTGTGACTGTACGAGTCTTAAGATGGACAGATTAATCACTGACGCAGCTCAGTCCTACTTATTTTTCACATCGAGTCTTACACATCTCAGAGTTTTGGAGGTAGAAGGACCTTTTAACGTCGTTTTATTTTTCACGTCCGCTGGACACTTTGTTCCAGCCAGTAATAGATATGTACAGATTCAGTGAGAAGTTCTACCAGCGGTGATAAGCTGAAAGATTTTAACACGATGTATGCCGAGCGTCCGGAGCATCTGGCCCTTTGACGTGCACCAAACACGATAACGTGGCTGAAGCAACAGGTACGCAAGCTGGTGTACATGTAGGTACTGTGAAGAAGAATGTCTCTTTTTTTTCTTTTTTTTATGGGTGCACAAAGAGGTTGCAGATGGAGCGGACCTCTGTCATGAATAAGAAACTCTTCACGTTGCTGCTGCGTCGAGCTGTCGCAGCGGTCGTCACTATGCAGGGAGGGAATGGTCCACGGCATCGGGCCGGGGGCGGGGCAGACGTGTTTTAGACCACGTTCACACGGAAACCTGCAATAACCTTGCAGCACGTCGGCACGCCCAGCACTTTTAAAACGGACACCGCCGCTGATATTTGAGCGGAGGAGATTTGACTGAAGTGATATCACAGCTGCCATTTTGAGTAATCAGATAAGGACGGTTGGTCCGGGAAAAATGAAATAAACTCAACATGGGTTAGGTTAGATTCTCTTTCTTGTGTGCAGATCAAAGCCACTGTATGAACTGATATCTGAGCAGAACGTGCCCATGTCTATCCCCTCAGAGTTCCTCAGACCTTCATGGATCCTGAGATCCCTAACGAGCTCGTTCGGATCAATACTGATAGCTAAAAACACTTTAACGGCTCGATTAAGGCCCTCTGTTGAACTCGAGCCGCCGAACGCTGTGCCCCGGTTGTATCTGTGTTCAAGAACATCACCTTTATCTTTTAAAACTCCCACAAAAGTTGTCCTATTAGTGAAACTGCGTGAAAATACTGCTTAAAATTAGAAAGCTAGTTGGCTTGTGAGCTAGAATAAGCCTCATGAAAGCATGAGTTTATTGGTTACAGTGTTTAACATTAATTCACTTAAGTATTTAAGATCAGAGGATTTGTAACTTGCAAAGAGAGGGAAGTATTTTGAAAGAAAACAACCCACTAAAGACAATAATATGCGTATTTCTGGTGCCTTCACTCTCACGCGGGGGGGGGGGATCCCCGTCCAGTCTCACAGAAGGTGGTTCTTTTTTAAAGAAAAGGATTTTTCATTCAACCATATCATGATGTCGCTTCTCCACGCCGAGATCACGACCTCAGGGGTTGCTTAGCTGGCCGCGTCCATGGCTCCTCGTAGTTCACCCACCTGAGTATTCAAAATGGCGGCCGTCGTCGGTCCGACCGGACAGCAGGCGTCGGCGAGTGTACAGAAGTCTTACTAGTTCGATGTGTTAGTTAGCAAATCTATTTAGTCCCTTTTTTTGATTTGAGGCCACGGCTGCAGTAACGCTCCGAGTTAACGCTGGGACGTCGGTTACCGTAGCGACCAGACACTGTCCAGTCAGCAGCTGGGCCGCGTGGCGGAGGAAGCTGTTGGGTGTCCCGGTGTCCCTCTTCCCCTTCTTGCCACTCCGTACCGGACCCAACCGAATCCAGTTTGAGCCCGTCGTTACTGTCGACCTCCCGGGTTGTGTAAAATACTGCTGTTATCTGAGAGTTAATATATGAGCGCGGCGGGCGCCACGGAGGCGGCCTGCTGTTAATTATCACTGTAGAAGACGATATGTGGTTGTCTTTCAATGTTCAGAATAAAATTCAGTTGGACCAAGACTTGCACCCCTCTGTTATTTATTTCATTTCCATATTTCCATATTATTTAAGAAGCGTACACAGGACTCTCAGAAAATTAGAATATTGTTATTTTCTGTAATGCAATTAAAAAAACAAAAATGTCCTACATTCTGGATTCATTACAAATCAACTGAAATATTGCAAGCCTTTTAATATTGCTGATCATGGTTTACAGCTTAAGAAAACTCAAATATCCTATCTCAAAAAATTAGAATATTCTGGGAATCTTAATCTTAAACTGTAAACTAGGGCTGGGCGATATGGACCAAAAGTCATATCTCGATATTTTCTAGCTAAATGGCGATACTCGATATATATTGATATTTTTTCTGTGCCATAATTGGGGTTTCCCCAAAGCATTATAGCATAGCATCTCTGTTAGCATCTCTGTTAGCATCTCTGTTAGCTTCATTTTTTTCTGAGGCAAACCCTTAAAAAAACAGTCAGTTTTAATACAAAGCCTCGTGCCAAATGTCACACAGGTACCTTTATTAACAGAGGTCTGCACAATATCAAAATGTATAAAACAAATGAAATAAAAATAAACTGCCTGCATATATAGAATAAAAATGCTTCTTGAATGAAATAAAACAAATATCCCTTTCCTGCATAACAATTAAATTAAAATACACTGTGCAATTAATACAATGTAGACATTAACAGGCAGACTTTTCCACTGAGGTGCAAATAACAAAACATTTGTGCAAATCTCAAATAAAAGATTCAAGTAAATTTGTCACAAAATAAGCTATATCAATCAAATCATAAGAAAAAAAAATCTTTTTTTTTTAAATCGATATAAACGATATTGTCTCGTACCATATCGCGTATGAAAATATATCGATATATATTAAAATCTCGATATATTGCCCAGCCCTACTGTAAGCCATAATCAGCGATATTAAAATAATAAAAGGCTTGCAATATTTCAGTTGATTTGTAATGAATCCAGAATGTATGACATTTTTGTTTTTTTAATTGCATTACAGAAAATAAAGAACTTTATCACAATATTCTAATTTTCTGAGACAGTCCTGTATATTTGGGCCGCTCTGCTTCAGCTCACTGCAGTTCCTGGGCGTTCATTTACTGCTCACAGCAGTTCAGCCAGGTGAAGAGCCGGACTTTGACGGGCCGTTCCGATACCCGGATTCTTCCCTTCCACCTCGGGATCGTCATCTGACTTGAAAGACCCATTTGAGCCGAGGTTTTGCAGTAGAGTTCATGGCTGACGCAGTGGCTTCAAGGTCCCCGCAACCTGTAGCTGCAAGGTGAACTCAAACCACCCCCCCTCCACCACCGTGCTTCACAGTTGGCATGAGTTGTTGGTGCTGATCAGAGACGGTATCCAGAGGACTGGACAAACCCCCGTGATGTCACCAGCAAGTCCTCAGACGGGAGCTTGAAGCCTCCTTTCCCGCTGGAGATGGGCTGAATAAGCCGGACCAGAGACCAGCTGGAACGAGTTGGCTGTTTTGGCCTGGCTGATACAGCGTACGCCAACCTGTGCTGCTCATTAATGACTAAACATCTGTTCTTCAAATCTGTTTAGACGTCTTTATTTCAAGTGTTGCATCTATGAGTGCTGCCAGTGCTTCTCCTCTGTCACTCCGCCTGAACCTCGTGGGGGTTTGTTGGACGAGCCCACTGGCGATTAACAGACGTCCGCTTGGACGGATCCCGATGTGATTCACGGTCACCTGTTCAAATGTACCGGTGGTAACATCAGAAATGGCTGCTGCATTTAGCCGATGCTCAGTTGGCATGAGCTGCCTGCTGCGTAGCCAAGCTTCACCCTCGGACTCTCAGACCCAAACGCACAGACTACTACGCTGATGGGATTTCCACTCCTGGGAATGTTTTCCGTTGTGAATAATCCTTCTCACTGTAGAATTACGGTCTCCCAACTGTTTGGAAATGACCTCATGGCTCCTCCCGGACTGACCAGCAGCAACAATCGCTTCTCTAAGATCATTACAGATGTCTTTCCTCCTTGGCATTGTGTTTACATGCAGCTTCAGACCGGCAAACTTTAAAACTTGATCAGAACCACGTACATAGTTTGTAATCAGTGACAAAAAAGTTAAATGCTACTTAATGGAGGCTTTTGAATACTGGTGTATTTGCTGATATAAATGAACCGTCATCGTTTCACATGAAGCAACTCGGACCAAAAGTATTTCATTATTGGTAGAATTAGGTAAATAAGTGGTAACCATACAGTCATACAATATTTTTATAATTTATGAAAAAAGATTTTAAGATTTACTTGTCTCGCAACGGAGAAAATCAAAAAAGTACAAAATGATAGAAATAAAAATCTATTAACAGAAACAGCATTCAAAATATTATTAAAGTACAACAAAAATAAAACACTGAACTATTTACAGCTCCAGGTACACAGCACCTCTAAATGTGGTAAAAGATTAAACAATAGGGCGGTGGTGGATGATGGGTAGTATGCTGTAGGTACATTTACTGCCCACACTTTTGAACTTTTACTTCAGATATTCACTATCAGGTCATTTTTGCTCATTTTATCCCCTGAAGAACTTTGCCGTGTGTCCAGAGTGTTACAGTACCAGAACCTTGGTGGAGGAGAACCGGGACGTTTAGTGCTCTGCAGGCTGGAAGAACATTCAAATCTCTCTACTATAAGAATAATAAACATATTTCTGCTCAAAACTGGCTTTGATATTTATCTAAACAAGCTTGTGTTTCGTTCAGAACAGGAACAGAATTATAGTTCAGGGTAAGTGGTTTTCATGTTTCTTTCCGAGTTAATCTTGATTATTAACTATCAATAACTTTTCTGATGGATTTACACTTGCAAATTAATCATATATGTCTTGTTTTAATGTTACCAGCATTTTTGAGGTTGGAATTAAAGCAGACTGGAAATGAAAGCTGAGATTGGGATTGATGGATCAATTATTATCAAACAGTTCAAAGAAAATAGATACAAAGTGAAGTGAACGTACCAAACCAGAGCAGTTCAGAACAAACTGGGTGTGTCTCCAGTATATTTACAGAGAGTTGTGTGGAGCCCACACGCGGTTCTGCTCAGGCCCAGAGTTTCACACAGAAAATAACGCTGCAGACGACACGCCGGGAAGACAAACACTCCTGATGCTCCTGATGTCATCGGGGTCACCGCTGTTCTGTTTGTACAACCTTGGAGCAAAGAAACACTATCTGGGGTTTATCAGCAAGTATCCGTCTTAATCAGAAACTCATCTGCCATTCTGGTTGTTTTTGGTCCTCATGAGGCCTCAGCTGTGCAGGTTTTGTCCTGTGACACCAGTAGTGAGAACAGTTTCTGCTCCACTGGCAACACCAAATGAAATTCTTCCCTCCAAATGTTGGACTTGTACAAAGATGTTTTACAAAAAATTAAATGTCAGAGGGGGGAAAAAAAATGAAGGTTAAAATCTTTAAGAAAAGGTCAATGTAACTATGAGTAGTAGCTAAATGTAATCACTCCCTATACCTAACACATTTTCCTTTTTTCCACTTTTTACATCACTGTTAAGGCCGCATACTCTAAAATGAATTATTTTATTCAAATTATTTTACAAAAATATGCTACAAACATGAAGCAAAATTCATTCTTGAGATGTTGAGATCCTCAAGAATGTGTTTTTTTGCATATTTTTGGCCTTTTGACAGAATAACATATGATTTCCAGTCAGTTTAATAAATGTCTCAGCAGTGTGCCAGATTATTTTTTTTTCTGTCCTCAAAGCTGGAGGTCAGTACAGGTAAAGTTGGCAGGGAGGGGCATTTGTTAACATACCGTTATGGTTCCTAACAGAAAAAGTCAATGTCCAACTTTACTGTATATTAGATGTGTTTATGGAGAAACTCTTGGAGAAGCACTAGTGTGTTCTGCTGTGCGCAGCGCCCCCTGCTGCTCACAGGGGGCAGTGCAATGAACATGTTTGGAGAGCAACTTTTTAGCAAACTTTTTATTTTTTTCCTTCCAGAAATCTCATCAGGGATAGAAATGGATTAATCTAGACTATTAAACTCCATCGTTTCCAATTCAGGCCAGATTCAGGGGTGTTTTTTTAATGTAAGGTGTCAACATTGTTTCAAATAAAGACCATGCTTTGCCCTAATTATTGTTAATTGATTCCTTTTATTTAATTGTGACCTGTATGACCCAAGTGGTTTTCCTTCTTCCTTTTTTTTCCCCTGTCTTGCCTCCTTCATCTCCCTGCAGTCAAGCCAGGTGAAGCTCTGTCCTCCATACCTGTGAAGGACACCATCTCGGATGTTCCTCCTTTATCAAAGATGAATCTCACTGTTGCTGTCTTCCCTCTTGCTTGTGGTTTTAACCCCGCTGCAGCTGCTACCACATAGACATGGCAACGCCATAATCCTAGATATGCATTTTCCATGAACCACAGAACTACTTCCTCTGATGCATCAACAGTCTCCTCTTCATAGCTCAGCTGGTAGTTGCCACAGAGAGACGTCTCATGAGAGACTATAGTCGTAATTACATTTTGACTAGGCAGAATGGAAGTTAAAGATATCTCCAATTTGAGATATCTCTAATTAAAATTCATTTCAAGATATCTATAACTTGATTATAGATATCTACAATTAAATTATGACTATCCGTTATTCCAGTTTGAGATATCTACAACGTCATTTTGACTGGTCATAATTCCAGTTCAAGATATCTACAACTCCGTTCTGATTAGTCAAAACTTAATTCAAGATAATTGGATAATTATGTAGTAATAGGCATGTTTACGTAGTATTTATATAGACTATTTATATGGATATTGTGTTGATATAATAATAGCAATAATGTAAATTCATAGAGTTATAGTAGGAACTAGGAAAAAGTGTATACTTCTTCCTACTCCTTTTCAAACTTATGTGCATATCACTGTTTTATTTTTTATATACATGTTCGAAATAAATAAATAAATTAATTCATTCAAGATATCTAAAAATGTCGATGTAGATATCCGTACTTCACATTGCGGATATCTGCAACTGAATTGTAGATATTTGTCATTAGAAACCCCATACACATGAATGGCAACAGTGACGTCATTTGTCCTAGGCAGAATGACGTGGTGGATATCTGAAATGACCATTGTGGACAGGAAGAATGTAATTGTAGATACCTGAAATGCTCTTTTTGACTAGGAAGACTGGAATTGGGGATATCTGCTTTTAAATATTAAAACAGCTTGCCATAAGCGTCTGCCTGTATTATGGTTCCGCGTTAATCCTAGATATGGATTTTCCATGAACCACAGAACTACTTCCTCTGACGCATCAACAGTCTCCTCTTCATACCTCAGCTGGTAGTTGCCACAGAGAGACGTCTCATGTAGCCTGAGCTGCTTCTGCTGTTTCTGGAGGTTCGCCAGAACTGAAATAAAAACACACAATGCAGCTGAGAAATTCTCGCACAGAGACTGCAGACCTGCGGGAGACTCTGCCTGTGAGAAGAGGAAACGGCAAGCATGGTGCAGGTCTTGGAAGTCTTGAATAATAAACTTCTGCAAGAAATGTTGGCTTCACTTCAGAAAAAGCCGGCAAAATGGCAAAAGAAATTAGAAGATGGTGGTGAAGGTGAAAGCAGAGGAGGTTTCTGACACAAAAGAGACTGAAATCATAACAACAGATTCTGTCTGGAGCTGCTGATGCAGCAGAAGCTGAGACATCCATCATGCTGGGAGCCATGTTCAGGTCTGACCTGAAGACGAGTGGAGGCTGGTTCCAGGGGGCGTAAAGGAGAACATGTTTCTTGAGTGTCTGGCTCAAAGTAACAACTCCTTTGCATCCCCGGAGAGGGACATTTTCAGTTTGACCCTCATGAGTACAGTTGAGATCTGAGAGGATGGAAATGTTTATTTAAAACTGTTTCTCTGTCTTTGATCCGTACACAAACAGAAATTGACAGATACAATTTCCAGCAGATTTTTCTACCTCGTGTCTCCGGATGAGATGACACATTTTTGCTTTTGCTTTTATTTGAAGCATATTAACTTTTAAACCTCAGTGTTTTCATGCAAGAGATTTTTAAATGCCCATGTCCTTCTTTCAGTGTGTCCAAGCCACTGATCTCAACAGTAAATCATGGCCAACAACTGATCTTCTATTTTTATGTCTGATATTATCTGATTTTTTTAAATTGGCTGATACTGGTTTACTAATCCTTTTTAATAAGCACAGTAAGGGTCCACAACTTTGGAGCTATCACCATGGTAACAAAATGAATCTAACGAATGACTCGCATCTAATTTATGATGGTTTCTTTTATTTTGAATTAAATCGGCAATGGGAGCACATCCTAATGACGCTTCATTCGCTGTGTCTGCATGATCCTCATAATCCAATTCCACATGAAGCCTTTGAAATATTTTTAACTCCTGATGTTCCAGCTGCACAGGAACACAAGTGATTATCGTGGGTTTTCATTGAAACATGCTCTTTGTTTCTCTCCAGAACCCAACCTAAATGGCATGTCATCTCACTGGACTTTTTGTAATGACCAACAATGTGTAATATTTAATTAAAGTAACCCCCAGCAGCACCCTGGGGAGCAGGTGAGGCAGCACCTCCATGTATCTCTACCTCCACCTCCATCTCTTACCTGCATCTGCATATATGTCTCTCTCTCTCTCTCCCCCCCCATAACTGCCTTGGTGCTGATGAAAGCAAGTCAAATCCCCTCATGGTCACGACATTGTGACAGAAACGGTGAGTCAGAAACAGATGCAGTACCCCAGAAAAAAAGGCAATAAACTAGTACATTATGTCTTCTTTCAGACATCACCGATTTTAGACTCATTTGAATAACCAATTAATGTGATATGCAATCCTGAATATCTCTCCTGTGTAAAGAGACAGAAAAGAGCAACGCTAACCAAGAAAAAAAACAGTCTTTATTCCCATTCATTCATTCTTTTAAGTCTAGTTGCGTTCACGTCCCTGTGATGACGTCATGCGGTTAGGCGTCCACGCTGATTGCCTGATGAAAAAAACCCGACGCGGGAGCGCGCCGGTCGCGTACGCGTAATAAAAAAAATAAAAATATATAAATTGTCGTCCTTGCAGGTGCTACTCATCAGTTTGTCTGGTTGGGGATGTAATTACATTGTGACTAGTCAGAATTTTCTTTCAAGATATCTATAACAGAATTGAAGTTAAAGATATCTCCAATTTGAGATATCTGTAATTAAAATTCATTTAAAGATATCTATAACTTGATTATAGATATCTACAATTAAATTATATGATTATCTGTAATTCCAGTTCAAGATATCTACAACTTCGTTCTGACTAGTCAAAACTTAATTCAAGATAATTGGATAATTATGTAGTAATAGGCATGTTTACGTAGTATTTATATAGACTATATTTATATGGATATTGTGTATATAATAATAGCAATAATGTAAATTCATAGTTATAAAGGGGTAGGAACTAGGAAAAAGTGTATACTTCTTCCTACTCCTTTTCGAACCTATGTGCATATCACTGTTTACTTTTATTTTTTATATACATGTTCGAAATAAATAAATGCATTCATTCATTCATTCATTCATTCATTCATTCATTCATTCATGCATTCATCCATTCAAGATATCTAAAAAGGTTGATGTAGATATATTTTGAAACAAGGGGAATTAAAGATATCTTGAACTGGAATTATGACTATAGTCAGAATTAAATTGTAGATATCTGAAACTGGAATTACAGATAGTCGTAATTCGACTGCAGAGGCTGCGTCATAAAGAATAAAGAAAGGAAACAAAAGGATGGATACATTGAGTATTATTTTTATAATCATTTGAATAATCCTTTTTTTAACATATGTGTGTGCAGATACATGCATGTATGTAAGTGTAAGCATGTGTAGTGTACATATGTATGTGGATATGTAATGTGCTTGTAGCCTACATGTATGGATATATGTGTAGGTACGTCATAAGTAGATAGGTATGCATGTAAATGTGCATATGTTTTTTGTTGTTTTTAGCTATTATTCATTTGTTGTATTTATTAATTTACAAGGAAAATGTATCAAACATGTCAGACCAAAGACATTTTGAAATGTAAGAAGGGGGGGCATAAGCCGAGGCTTCAGCCCTGACCCTTTGGTCGTGACCTAAGTGTACATGCTTGGTGGTTTCATTCATTCATTCATTCATTCATTCATTCATTCATTCATTCATTCATTCATTCATTCATTCATTCATTTAAAGGCTGTTTATGGTTCCGCGTACACCTACGCAGAGCCTTCGCCGTACGGTGCACGCAGATTTAACGCAGAACCGTAAATCAGGCTTGTCCGTTATGACTGCGTGAGCAGAGAGTGAGCAGACTGCGCATGCCCGCGCCCCCTCCCTCCTCCCCGCGCCCCCTCCTCCCCGCGCGTGCTCCCTCCCCGGCGTGCAGCTAGCAGGCCAGCCACGGCTCTCCTCCCTCCTCACCTGCAACCGGCAGCGACGTGCGGAGCTAGACGGGTGGTTATGCGGGGACCTGGCCGTCTGTGAGCAGCGTGTCTCCCCCATACCAGCGTGTCCTCGGCCCGCCAGCTGCCATGGAGTGCCGCGTCCTGTCCATCCAGAGCCACGTCGTGCGCGGGTACGTGGGCAACAAGAGCGCCTCCTTCCCGCTGCAGGTAAACGAGACAAGCCTGCACCCGTTAAAGGTTGATTTATGGTTCCGCGTAACATCGACGCAGAGCCTACGGCGCCGTACGTGCGCTTCGCCGCGTAGCTTACGCCGTAGGCTTCGCCGTCGACTTAACGCGGGACCATAAATCAGGCTTTATCGGACAGACACGACCCGGGCTCGCATGTTTATATATGTTTTCTTACGATATAAAGGCATGTTTGTGCTAGTATATATAACAGTGTAATAACCGCAGAAATGCTGTGTATAGGCTGGTAGTGAGTGATACATCAATATAACAGTACATGAATGCAGATGTGCTGCGATGACAGGTGTCGTGAAGAATTCTGTGTCCTCGACAAAATCTGTCTCCGTCAGACCTCTCGGACGTATATGAATAAGGAGTTAAAGTCCCCCCCCCCTCCCAGTGTTGTTTATTTGAGGAAGATGTGCCCATTTATGCAGCAAATGAAGGGGAGTAAACTCCCCCTGTCGGGAAGAGACACCTGTCATTGAGGGTCCGGTAAAGGAGCAGCTGGTGCTCTGGGAGATTTATCATCCGTCACGTTTTAAACGCACTGAAACAGCTTTGATTTACATTACTTGTCGATTACGATCAATGTTGTCATTAAAGATAAACGACACTGCAATACTTAAATATGCACATGATTACATGAATGTAGTCTCATTTAGGCTTTTAGATTTCTTCAAAATCAAACGATAATACAACATGTTATCCCTAAAAAGTGAACACATAACCCAATTTCACTAACTGCTTTGTTATAATTGTCACTTAGAACATTGTAAAATGCTATAATCCATGCTACATACAGGACTGTCTCAGAAAATTAGAATATTGTGATTTTCTGTAATGCAATTACAACCATCATGGCTTACATCTTAAGAAAACTCAAATATCCATCTAAAAAAATTTGAATATTCTGGGAATCTTAATCTTAAAATGTAAGCCATAATCAGCAATATTAAAATAATAAAAGGCTTGCAATATTTCAGTTGATTTGTAATGAATCCAGAATGTATGACATTTTTGTTTTTTTAATTGCATTACAGAAAATAAAGAACTTTATCACAATATTCTAATTTTCTGAGACAGTCCTGTATAACGAAACCTACTTCATGTACAGTATACCAGATGTAATCCAGTACTGGATTTGGACCAGATTGTAATCTGAATTATGCTGCATCCAGAGCAGGGACATGCCCTCCATGTGTCAAGGAATACAAACCTAGTTTGGATTCAGTACCAGATGTGGGCAAGTGGTCATGAATCATTCAAACTGTGCTTGTACAAAGTCATTTATCCTGGCCTGGAGGAGTGGGGCAAACACAAACCATTTAGATTTTTCTTTCTGTGTCTTTTGTGCCATTTATACTAAAGTCTATGTGAAGTCTTCCTTTCTTTTAAATCAATCTGGCAGCCTGATGGGAGGAATTTAATTGTAAGTATGTAGAGGTCAACATATTGGCATTTATAAGCAAGCAAATCAAATTGCCCTTTTTTGTTTTCGAAATCTTGGTTTATTGCAGCTGCTTATCATTTGTAATCTGATTACTAAGCCATGATAACATTACTCACCAACAGGCAATTATCCGTTTTACAATTGTTAGAAAACTGATGGTAATCCCTGTGGTCTTGATCTATCAAGTCCTACATGGACAAGTTGCAGATGGGCCCAGATGTTTTTGGACAATGACAGAGTTTTTATGATTTTGTCTACCATCACAATGTATAAAGGGCAATTTCAAGCAAAGTACCTATATTTTTAAGGTCTCAAAGGTTGTGTCAGGGTTTGACACTTCCCCCCAGTTTTTGAGTTCCAGTTCTGTCCCTCCTGTTTCCAATCTGCTCTGATTATCTGCACCTGTGTCTCGTTATCCCCTGTGTATATCTGGTCTTGTCATTCCCCTTCTCGCTGTCGGTCCGCACTGTTTCCTTCCTCCATGTGTCCTGTCAGGTCTTTGGTTTTTTGCGCGCTGTTTTTGTTAATCCTGCTCTGCAGCGCTTTTTGTTCTCGTTTTTTGCTAAATAAATCCTGTTTTTGCAACTCCTGGCTCCTGCTCTCTTGCGTTTGGGTCCTCAACGAACATCAACCGTGACAGGTTGTTGGACAGTTGACTTAAATTATTTGGCGAGGTGTGGTCAATTCCCTTGTGGATTTACAACAAATGAAACAGTTAAAAAGGTCTGGAGTTGATATCCTTCATTGTGTTGGCATTTGGCAACTGTTCGGCTGGAGCTACCAATAAGAAGTCCAAAGAGGTCTTAAGGCAAGCGAATAAGGCCAACGTTAGGCTGAAAACCAACATGAAACTTGTATCAGAATGTTGGGAAGAGAAAAGCCAGGAGAAGAAAAGGGATATCTCATGGTCCAAAGTAAACGTGTGAAACATGTGTACATGTGTGAAACTCGGAGGCGGTATTATGGCAGGGCATGTATGGCTGCCAGTGGGGCCACTTGTGTTTATTTCTGATGACAGAAGTACCAAGATGGATTCTGAGATGTACATTGCTATAAAATGCTATGAGACTGATGTGCAGCGCTTCACAATGCAGTTGGATAATGACCTTAAGCTACCGTACACAAGACGTTTTGAAGGCAAAGAAATTGAGTTTTCTTCAAAGGCAAGTCTTTTCAGTTCCTGATGAAGAAACTTAAAGCAGAAAGGCTTAAAAAATAGAAGTATTTGGCTTAAAATGTATTAAATCAAAACTGAAGGACTCCTAATTGTTTTATTTACAATCCAGTCTGACAGTGTATGAAGGAAAAACCAAAAACTGTCCAAATATTTCAGCCTGTCAGCAATAGTAATCAGTAACACCTCCCAGTGGACTTGCAAAAGGAAGCTGATGATAATCTCTCAGGTCAGAAATAATTTTTCACTCATCCTGTTACCAAGTTGTCATGTCAGTGTCAGTGTCACTGCTACGGTCATGTTTATCATAATTTGTTCACAGCGGTCAGTCAGTTGTAATCGTCATGATACGTTAGAACACATGAATGGACAGAACACGAGTCTCCTAGAGACGACCCATAATAATCATTGTGATAGCATGGACAAATATTCACAATCACTGATACAATTGTTTTGAGTTTTATCATAGTGTTAAAAAGATTTGAAGAAGATTTCAGGGAGAAGCATCTGAAAGTTTAGGGTTTTCCACACAAATTATTTCAGATGCATATTTGTTATTATTTATATGCAATATTCAAATGTGTTTTCTAGACAAAGAACAGTGACAACTATTAAGATCTTCCTTGGAAATCAAAAAGGTGATCAGTCAATCAGCCAAAAGCTCACTGGCAGTGTTTAAATGAGTTGCATGGTAGGTTACACATTAATGTTTGTGCCACAGCTCTGCTTCTGTATGTGGGGTCATTGGGTTGCCACAAACGTCTGTGAACTGACTGACATCTAAATGTGCTCATGACAGCGGCCAGAAGAAGTTACAAGGTTAATTTTCAATTTTTACTGTGATTTTCTGCATCTTATCAGCCACTTTTTTTTTTAAATCTTGGCAGTCTAGTCATTTGTTGGGCTTACTTATCAAATCAACATGCATCAGATCAAAAACTGTTGATTGCCTCAACACATATGTTGTCTTAGACTTTGGTCTTGAGTCTTTACATAGACAGACCATCTAAGATAAGCCATTGATTGGATATTGTGTGAGAGGACACAGGGGTTATTAGCCCCTGCTGGTAATAATTGTAATAGTCATTTCCCTTTATGATGCTCAGTGTTGGCAGTAAAAGGACAGTAAGTGGCTGTGGTGTCTATAATTAACCTGACGATAATGATGATGGCTAGAGATTCATATTTTCTACCAGTAAAAGTAACGGTACTATGGGCTTACAATATAAGACCTGCTCGTCGTCCTGCCTGTTCGCAGAAGTGTTGAGTTTATTTTTAGCCTGCAGGACCCCAGGATATATATTTTGTGGTTATCCTAATGGCTGCTGGGATTTGATGCTTGTCACCAGGGTTCAGTGCAGTCACTTGTATTCAACTTTAGTACTACGCCGCCTGATTAAGGCTCATTTGTACCACTTTGGCTTTAAAGGAATGCAGTGCAGTTTAGTAAAGTACACTGGAGATGTATCTATCAATGCATTGTACATAACCTTATTTTCACAGCCCTATTATATACTATCATAACCCAATAAAATAGTAAGATGTCTTTAGCTGCATAATAAAACATGATACTTGTTGGTAATAATGTCTTTATGGCTTCTGCTGAAGATGCCAGCATGCCATGCAAGACATCGTCATTTTGCATGCTGTTAAGAATAGCACAGTGGTGTATTTTACTAATTAATGTAGCTATTACCTATTTTTTTGATGTCATGGTTCGTATATGCAGTTGGGTGACAGTAAACCATCTGTTCATCCGTCTATTTTCCGTACCTGCCTCATCCTGGTCAGGGTCACAGGAGGCTTGGAGCCAATCACAGCTTGTCATCCGCTGAGACGGTAAACCTTTCATGCAGAAAATGTTGCCAGTGTTTTCACTTTCAGTTATAAGCTTCACCTTTTAATTCAATTTGCATTGAAGGAGATTTTATTATCTCAATATAGCATTAGAAAGATTAGTTACTTGGTGAGTGTTGGAGTGAACTGAAGCAAACATAAAAATGTAGACACAAAAAAAGAAACCTTGCAGGTTGGTGAAGGAGCTGCTCTCACTGCTCAGAGTAATAACCATGATTCAGCTGGTGTTAGAGATAAGGGTAAGATGATGATGACGCCAGCAAACACGCTGGGCATCCCTCTCTGAGCTGTCAGGACAGGATCTCTGGTGTGTCAGTGGGCAGGACACGGCGGTGTGAGGAAGCAGCACTCTGATTGGCTGGAACACGAGCTCTCCTTGTGATGTAGCTGGAGATGGAAACAGAGCGGAGCTACTTAGAGACACTCAGAACAAAATCCAAGAGAGCAGCAGCATCAATATAGAGAAGCATATAAATACTGTATTTTTATGTTATTTTTTTCTTGCCTTACTATCAGATATTTGAGTTACAATAACCTCAGTTTATTTCCTAAACCAGTCACCTCTGAGCCAGCAGGGGGATGGGGAAGCTTTGTAAAAATGTACCAACATACAGATTCCTTCTCTGAAATAACTTGGCCATATAGACCTAAACTATTTCTATACCAGTATGTTTATTTCTACTGTAAAGTTAAGTGTTTTAACATGGGTGTTTATTACACCACAGCCTCATAGTCATGATAAGTTACCGAACTTAAACAATTAATACGACTAACTAGGGATGGGAATTGATAAGATTTTTCCAATTCTGATTCCATTTTCGATTCTGTTTAACGATTGGATTCTTTAATGATTCTCTTATCGATTCTCATTTGGAAAAAAGGAGAACAAACAGGTCGATTAGCATCAACTTTGTTTTATATCTTTGAACAAAAAAATACAAGTGAGGTCAACAGGGAGGTCTTAAGACGCTTGTTTTGAAAATAAATATAAAATAATAATAATAAAATAAATATTCTTCTGCAGAAATTAACTAAATACAACAAATGATTCTGTGGCCATTACACAAGAATGTCCAGTAACATGTTCAACATTTTTGCATGTTGCTAGTGTTTCCTCCCTTTGTTGAAATGTCCACATTGCAAGTCCTCCTTGTTTGGTAAAATATAACCAAACTTTCGAGCATTTATGCCGCTTTGTCGCCATGTTTTCCTGCTGGGCGCGAATGCGCACGTTGCCCACTGGAATCGATAAGGGAATCGTTTGCAAAAAAGGCAAACGATTCCAAGGAATTGAAACACTGGGAACCGGTTCTCAACAAGAACCGGTTCTCGATTCCCATCCCTACGACTAACATCATCCTTAAAACATTTGGCCTAAAAGAAACGTGTCTGTCGTCGCAAAACAGATCATTCAGAACATCATTGCTAGTGCAATATTTCATGAATTTGTTTTAAATGTATTCATTTCACAGACTGAAATACCCGATGAGAAACATAATGAAAGGATTAGCCTGTGGCAGGTTGCAGTGCGGCGGCACATCCAACACACGGCTTTAGTCTGACTTTCCAAGTGTGTGCAGATGGAAACCTACGTAAATAACATGCTTAGAATATTGGGAATGGCTTCACAAAATCAAAGTCCCCATGTAGTAAATATAGCCAGCTGCCTCAGATGTGATCGTTTTGCGAGGTGACAGATGTTAATTAGAGGAACAGTTAATTTGTCATTTGTCAGGGGGGTTGTGAGCGTCTTCATTTGGGAATCTAGCAGAAGTGTTTAGTGTTTCCTCCAAGACGGCAGCATGCTTACTGTGTGTGAAGATTCTCGCCTCAGTCTCTGAGGATGTTGGGAGTGGAAGGTTTCCACTCAGCAGCGTCACAAACCCTCCATGTCAGTGACTTGAGGCCTCTTAGAAGAGCAAGAAAAGAAATGTGACCTGATGAGTGTAGTAAGAGCCATGTACGCTAGTACATTCATAGCTAAAGGGGTTACGATGAACGTTTTTTTTGTTCTTTTTATTTATGTTTCTATGTCACTTTCTTTTTGTATTCAAGAATGTAAAATCAAACAAGAAAATCTTTACGGATGAACTATAAAGGCTACAAGCTTGCAGGAAGTGAACACCAAAAAGCAACTTGTCCTTGCTTTAGATCATTGTGTTCCATATATTGATTTGGCAAAGGTTTTACATCAGATGCCCTTCCTGACAGGACTTTCCTCATTTATCTGGGCTTCAAACTGACAAAGGACACTGGCCCAAGGACATTTCCACCTCACCCACTGCACCACGGCTGCCAGATATGTTCACGTCACAGTTTCAAATCAAGCCCACTTCAAAATAACTTGACGTTAGTGGTTGAGTTGAGATAATTGACCATATAGTTGTTGGCCAGTTCCAAGATATTTGTTTTGAAAATATATGTTTATATGTACAGTAAATGTATTAGTTAATTTCAAATATATCTGTCTTGGGTTGTTGTCATCTGGCCCTGGTTTCAGAGCCGTCCTTAGAAAGCAGTACCAATAAAAGTGCAGGGGGAAAAAAAGCTGTATAGTTTGCTACCTGGAAAAAATTGGCAGAAGTATGCAAATTGGCCGATTTGTACTGCCGGTTTAAACATTGCTCTTTAGAAGCCTCTGTAAGAACTTTGTGGTACAAAAAGGAGAATAAATCTTGGTAATAAATGTTGAGATGACATTGAATGGATTTCAAGAGTGTTTAGGTCTTCCCTCCATGAATCCAGAGAGATATCCACTATAAAAGTGCAATATTTTGTCAGATTGAAATCAAATTAGTTCGTTTTTGTCTTTGTGTTCTGTTCTCGCTTACTCTGGCATGGAAATGTTATACTTTGTTTAACATTTGTTTGGTAGTCTCTCATGCGTTACTTCTATTTTAATACCAAAGAAATTCTAATATAGAGAAATACTTATTTTAAAGTTTGCAGAAATATAAAGAATAGGACTCTTTGGGAAGGAGTTAAGGAAGTTAATTATTTAGAATTGGAAATTGTCTTAAAAATAAATTGTTAATTTAATTTTTTTTCATATACTTCTAGTGTGCTACCCAACAAATACTTTTGAGCAAGAGCTCAAAAAATTTTGGTGACACCAATGGGAATGACAAATTAAGGGTTAAACACTTTTAACAGCACAAATCACCTTTCTGTCCTTTCTTGGCATATTTAAGTGACATAAATATTTCAAATTAAAGCTCTGTTCACACATGAACGCTGGAGAATGCCTGGACTGGACTCTCTCCAGTTGCCCACACATCACATCTGCACTTCACAGCCGGAGATTCTCCACATGTGATTTGTTTAACGGGAAATAGTCCAAAGAGCATAAACAAGGCCGGGAAGGATGCAGAAAGTATGTTGTTGCATAGTTTTTCTCAAGAGTTACCACGACCTGCATGACTGAGTCTATACCAGCGTATTGCAAAGTTTTACAGCACTTAAATGATGGAATAGGCTTCTTATTAAACTGTAGTAATGACTATTTTCATATTGACATCAGTCTCGTATTCATTTACTGCTCATTATCTGAATATGTCTGATAAATGGAAAGCAGCACACAGGTCAGCAGACAGGAGTATGAAGCAGCACTAGTACACTCGTATACTCCACAGGGGTTATCTGTTGTATTTAAATGTCATTTTCAAGAATTATTACTAAGGAGATAATTGGATAAGCTGAGGGCCACAGTGCATATGTGGAATTAGCTTCAAATCCATGCGTCCAGACAAATAAGGGAAATACTAGTTGGTCATCAGTAGAAAATAACCGATCATGAACAAGAAACCTTATCACCCACCCTTCTGTATGTTTTGTCCAGCCGTGTAGTGCTAGAACATTGTGCATTGTTTCTTCTGAATGTTGGAGATACAGATACGAGTTCACCTTCCAGAAAGCACAAACTATGCTCTGAGGAGCCTTTACGAATTCCTCCAAGGTCAAAGTTAATATCTACTGTCTATTTCAGGGTGGGAGAGGTGAGGGGGGAGCTTCTTTCTGAAAGCACATTCTCATATCTCAGAGTGGAAGTCAATTGAAAAGGACAAAGAATCCATTCACTCAGTCTCCTTTAACCCAATTAAATTAAGTTGTTCTCATGGTGATTGAATGTGCATGTGGATGAGCCACGTGTGGTCTAATCTGTGGGGATTCCTTTAAAAATCCGCCAGACAGAGACATACCAAGGGTTTGTTTTAGTAACTGCTCCTAATCTCTCTAGACCACAGTTGAGGTTCAGAAAAGTATAAAATAAAGTTAATGCTGATTTTTATTTCCCCCTTTTTGTTCCTCTCTGCACCCTAACAGAGTTACTTCACTCTCAGCGCTCTGACTGTTTCATATTTGACTGCAGAACCTTATCTGTATTCATCTTTAAATATCTAAAACTGATTGAAACACCATGCAGCAGAGAATGAGAGTAGCAAGCCAGTGAGCAAGTGTTTAGCAACTAAAAAGACACATTTCTCCATCGAGTGACAGTGGAGCCTAAAAATAGCACTAAAGTGAGAGTGAATGTTGGATTTGCATTTATTAAGTGGAAACTAACATGGCTCCAAATACTTGATCTGCTCGATAGATCTGTAATTCTTTTTCATGACAAATATGAAGTACCTCAAATACCCATGAGCTGCATTTTAAAGCCGCTTTTAGTGTTTTTTTTTCCTACTGATGTCACTTTGCACCTTTCTCTGTGTCTCCCCTTTCCAGGTTTTGGGGTTTGAGGTGGACTCCATCAACTCCGTGCAGTTCTCCAACCACACAGGTACTGACACACACACAGACATGGCTTGTATGTGTCTGGAAGTGTGTGTTCGTGTTGAATGTGCTGTGTGGGAGTGTATGAGTCAGTCAGTGCCTCTGGTGTCGTGACGAGGTTTTTGAGAGTGGTAACAGAGATGGTTGCTGCCAAGCAGCAGGCGCGCTGAGGCAGACAAATTGAAAGATGATAAATTAGGATTTTAGGGCGGTCAGCAATTTTATCAAAGGAGCTCCCAAACGAAGACGTGACTGCGGGGGGACACGCTTCTCACTGTTTCACCAGCTTCCTCTTTCTGTTTGGACGTCTTCTTCTTAGTTCTGTATTTAATAAAAACTTGAAGCAATAATGGCTTTCACTGTGGGATCGAGTTGCTATGAAAAAATATATTATTGACTGAAAGTCAAACAATTTTATATTTAACTACTATTAAATCTTTTGAATGAATGAATGAATGAATGAATGAAAACCTTTATTGTCCCCGTAGGGAGATTCGGTTTGTCAGCCAGCAACAGAACAGTTTAAGAAGAGTTAAAATAAGTTAAAAAGAGTTAAGTTAAAAAAGCAGAGTAGATTAGTTGTTAAAAAGAATAAAAGTCCAGTACATGTGCAAGAGAAAGTAGTGTACAAAAAGTGCAAATGTGCAAAAACACAAGTCCTCAGATCCTCCGCCCCTGTCCGCGATGGTCTGTTGGCAACGCCTGGTTGTGGAGCCTAATGGCCTTTTACTTGCACGGGGCTGAAAACAGTTAAGTTTTAATACAAAATGAAGGTATGAAAATAACCCTTAAAGCTGTTCTACGTAACAATACCACTTCTGAACACCTGGGGGCAGCGCATCACAAGAAAGTTCACGTATTTGCCCCTGCTGTATGAAGTGCACCTCTAGTGAGTGACGTGGTATTACAACATGTGCTGGATAGGGCTGCAACTAACCACTATTTTAATAGTCGACTAGTCACCAACTAATCGGATAATTAGTAAAAAAAATTTAATCTAGTATGATGTTGCTTTAATTATGTGGCAAATGATAATAAACACAAGAAAGATGGCACTAGAGCCCTGCTATAGCGGGACTGTTTTCTTCATCCTGCTCCCGCCCGCATCCGCAAAACTCTGAGAATTCATGCCCGCACGGGGTACGATAATAAGGATGCATTGATTTAGTGTCTTCTCCCGTCCCGCAAGAGAAACGTCCAGACAAATCTATCTGATTTAATGTAACATGATCATTGTGGAGTTTGATGGATAATTGACAGTTCATAGGCACCTGACTGAAAGTTAGATGCAAATCCATCATTGTTTTCGCCTTTCGTGCTGCATCAATTATGATTGAGGTTATAGCAACGAGAGTAGGCCGGAGTGGCTCAAATAATACTAATAAATAACATGAAATAAACAAAGTGAACGAATGAAACTAATTCATTTAACAAATGAAAATAGGCTTAATATCTTACCAAGGTGAGTCCGTTTCATTCAACACTGCGACGTGCTTTCTCTTCAAATGCATTACCGACATGCTCCCGTGAAACGTCTGCTTTGCAAACCTTCCAAGTCATCTTTTTATTCGCCGTATCGAGACTAAAATGCTCCCAAACTTTTGAAGTTTTATTACCTGCAGCTGCAGAGACGCTATCGTGCATGCACGACTCTCAGCAGAGATTGTATTGAGGTGAGACGCCTCACTCGTTGGAAAAACACGACTGGCAACAATTGTCGACAATGGAATTCATTGTCGACAATTTTGATTATAGATTTTTGTCGACAACGTGGACGAATGGTTGCAGCCCTAGTGCCGAACCGTCCCCATTCATCAGGGCAGTATTGTCAGTAGGGCTGGGCGATATATCGAGATTTTAATATATATCGATATATTTTCAAACACGATATGGTACGAGACAATATCGTTTATATCGATTTAAAAAAAAAATAAAAAATTACATTTTTTCTTTTTTTTTTTACATTTTTTTTTTTTAATGATTTTGATATAGCTTATTTTGTGACAAATTGACTTGAATGTTTTATTTGAGATTTGCACAAATGTTTTGTTATTTGCACAACTGTCAACCTCAGTGGAAAAGTCTGCCTGTTACTGTCTACATTGTATTACTTGCACAGTGTATTTTAATTTAATTGTTATGCAGGAAAGGGATATAAGGGATGTTTTATTTTATTCAAGAAGCATTTTTATTCTATATATGCAGGCAGTTTATTTTATTTCATTTGTTTTATACATTTTTATATTGTGCGAAACCCCAATTATGGCACAGAAAAAATATCGATATATATTGAGTATCGCCATTCAGCTAGAAAATATCGAGATATGACTTTTGGTCCGTATCGCCCAGCCCTAATTGTCAGTGCACCGACAAGGGGCTTTTCTCAACAGCAGATCTACTGTACATGTCCCCATGTCATCACAAGTGGCATTGCTACACCCAGGAGCTTTAAATATATATTTAATACCTCAGTCAACGTGAAGCTAATGCCTGTCATGAACCCACTTGGTAATGAAAAATGAACACAAAAAACAACAACACATAACCAGAAAAGCTTTGGGTTGAAACAAGTATCCAGGAACCAGTAAAGCACACCCAACTTCTTCAGACATGTACATATTCAAATTTGAGAAATACATTATTAATCCCTGAGAATAAATTCATTAAATCTATACATATCAGATTCATTTGCTATATTTTTTTTTCTTGTAGTTGAAATATTTGTTTTTCTTTGTTTTATTCAGTAAAAATTAAGTGATAACTTGTTAGCTGAACTTTCCCTATAACCTGAGGTCCCATTTTTTTGTGACGCCTTAGGCTGATATTTTTTCGGGAGACAGTGTTTATAAAGCATCGTTTCACTTTATGGAGCAGTCAGGTCTGTCCTGCTTTGCTATTTTTACAAAAATATTGAGACAGTGTTGCCTGAATCTGCAGCACAACTGACAATGAACGATTTGGAGATTTTTGAATAGTGTCTGCAGCTCACGTCATGAAATCACTTCATTTGAACCAAACTGTAACCTAACTCTGGCTCAGTAAATGTGCTTAAAGTCACATATTTAAAGTATGGTATGCTTCACCAGCTGATCAATAGACATTTATCCCTGATATGATAATTATAATTGGGGAGCAAATATCAGAACCAATTGAAAAGTGAAATGTGAACATTTAAAATTGTCAGTAAATTTATGTTAAGCAGGTTAACAAAATAATGAATTTATGTAAGTTTTACCAGAGGGACGCTTGTTGCAGCAATGATATTCCTTAGAAACTTGGAGTGGTGATGCATCCTGCCACTGAATGGCTCGGGGGGGCTCTGTATCATTCCTCTGTGTCATGTTTATCCTAATATTTTGATCTAATTGCAGTCTGATGAGTAATCTGCTCTGTCTTGGCCCTGTCTTGAACTGACGGGTGGCCTCAGCTGATGTTGTTATTATTACTAGCTGGACCAGCCGAGTGCTGTGAAAACAAATGATTTATTCAGCTGTTGGTTCAGCAGATCCTGGTTGTATTCAGAATCAGAAAGTCCCGCGTCAACGCCATTCCAGCAAAGTTTTGGCTTTCAGCTTAAATCAGAAAATCCTCCTGAAAATGATCCAAACCATTTACCATTTACTACTATAATTGTCGTTATAATTATGGTATTGACTTCACTACACTTAAATATTTGCAAGTGTCTCCTTGTAGTTATTATTTCTTTTAGGAAGAAAATGACTGGAAAAAAACAAAAACAAATCCAAAAATGAAAATTTGATCACAGCAAAATTTCAGGAAAAAAAATAGTAGAGAGGGGAAAGCAAGGATGAAAAGTTTACAGAGAAAGGGGTTTAAACTTAAAGTTAACTCTCAAGCAAGAAAAGACCAGTTGTTTGACATTTGATAGGTCAGAATCGATTTTTTTGTTTGTTTTATTTTTGCTGGAATATAGTTTCAAAATCTTAGATGGATGGAAATTAAAAAATGTAAGAGTGACAGATTGTGATGTTGCAGACTGTGTATAAATATAACTGTAGGTGCTGTGAAGGATGGATGTGGCTGTGTGGGCGAGCTGAGGGAATGTAGCAGCACCAGATGCTGCAGTTTCCATTTGCACTCTCGTGTTTGTTTCACCGTAGTACACGATCACCTTAATAGGATTTCATTCCAGAAAGCTTTGATTTACTTAAAAAAACCTCAACATCTACTGTGACCTGTCCAGGAATGTTTCAGCTCACTGGTTAAAAAGTTAAAAGTGAAGTCCCTTCAGAAACTAGGACGTGTCAAGTTTAACACTAAAGGCGACACCGTTGAAATGCCACTGCACATGCGGCGCAGCTGAAATCTCAGTGCTGCATAAAACCCTTTCAAATGACCTTACTGGTCAGCAGGATGACACCTGCGTTAGGTGTATTTGTCTTTGTTGGTTTTGATGGTGGGTTAGATAAAGACATTTTTTATTTATGTTACCTTAGGAACACATATATCACATCAGGAGTATCTCAGCTGCCCTGAAACAAATGTTTCCTCTAAACATGCAGAATGTGAGCTCCATAAATCTTAGGTCAATTGAAACCTAAGGAATGAAAAATCACTCACATCTCCAGTGAGAATTAATGGAAATGACCTTTGCATATGAATGACAGAGACCGGAGCGCTAACTTAATCAGATCTTGTGTGTTGGAAAGCAGGATTTGCAATTTCTTCATGGAGAGGGTGTAATTTGGTGTGACATATTGAAGGAGACGTTTGCATCTGAAATGGAATATGAACAGAGAGAGAAAGAGAGACGGAAGCAGAAATGAATCAAGAGGCTGCAGATGAGTGAGAGAAAGATGGAGCGAGTGAAGGCGGGGAAGCGACGCAACAGCGAGCAGCAGCAGGCGCTGGAATTGCGACAGCAGCGTATGATGACGTCAGAAGAAGCTCTTATCTGTAGGCATGCCTTGGTTTTTTTCCCTCTCACACACACACGACGCTACTCTGAACGCTCATCTCTCTATTTTTCATAGCCCCTTTGGCTTTCTCTGGGCTTGTTGCTTAGCAACCAGATTCTCCCTTCCAGTGACCTGGCTGTGACTCACCTGGATCATCATCCTGCAGCAAACATGTCATAAGCAGACAAACGTGTGCTCAGCCACTCTAACAGGGGGCTCACGACACATAAATGTACGTCCATGTTTGTATATATGTGCTCTGTGACCCACAACAACACACAGACGACACAAGAGGCGCTGCGTCCTCCCTGTCCCCGATTCACCAGATCACACACACTCACTGCAGACTGCAGGAAAGCAGCTCGACGTTCACGCAGTTTTCTTCTATGTACCTTTAACCCTTGTGCTCTCTTTGGGTCAAGGGAGGGTGAAGGGAGAAAAGAAGGAAGGAAGGAAGAGAGAAAAGATGGAAGGAAGGAAAGAAGGAAGTAAGGAAGAAAGGAGAAAAGAAGGAAGGAAGTAGGAAAGGGAGGAAGGAAGGGAGAAAAGATGGAAGGGAGGAAAGAAGGGAAAAAAGATGGAAAGAAGGGAGAAAAGAAGGAAAGAAGTAGGGAAGGGAGAAAAGATGGAAGGAAGGAAGAAAGGAGAAAAGAAGGAAGGAATTAGGAAAGGGAGGAAGGAAGGGAGAAAAGATGGAAAGGAGAAAAGAAGGAAGGAAGTAGGAAAGGGAGGAAGGAAGTAGGAAAGGGAGGAAGGAAGTAGGAAAGGGAGGAAGGAAAGGAGAAAAGATGGAAGGAATGAAAGAAGGAAGTAAGGAAGAAAGGAGAAAAGAAGGAAGGAAGTAGGAAAGGAGGGAAGGAAGGGAGAAAAAAAGGAAAGAAGGAAGTAAAGATGGAAGGAAGAGAGAAAGGAAGGAAAGAAGGGAGAAAAGGAAAGAAGGGAGGGAGGAACGGGGAAAATAAAGAAAGAAGGAAGGAAAAGCAAAGAAAGTAATAAAGGAACGAATGACGAAAGGGAGGTAGGAAGAAAAAGGAGTAAAGTGGGTAAAAAAGGAGGAAAAGAGGAAAGGAAGAAGGAAGGAGAGAGCATGGCAGGAGGAAAGAAGGATAGAAGAATTGGGTCATTTTGACCCAAAGACAGCACAAGGGTTAAGTAAAATCACTTAAAATAAAGCAAAAGGTTTATTCATTGTGTCTTATTAGTTATCGTAATTTACAGAGAAATTATTAAACAATACAGTCCCATCCATTCCTGACTGTTAGAGCTGTATTTATGTACCGGTAATGTCAATTGTTATAACAAGTAGCATAGTCCAGTAAAACAAACAGATTGAATCCCTCGTTGTGAGGATGTAGGAGGGAGTTGGTGTGCAAGATAAAAGTTAATAGACAAGTCACAAACAAAAAAAACCTGCTACGAGACAGACAATAAAAAAAGAGTTGATGGCGACGATAACAGCATCCATATATGGAGAGTAAAGAAAGTTCAGCTCAGGATTTGAGGTCTATAAGCCTTATGTCACATGCTGTATAAATAATGTTGATAATGTTGTCGTGATATTAGCTGTCCCTTACATACTGCTGTTTATCTTGTGCTACAACTCACCATAGCTTGCTTCTGTGTTCCCATAATCCTCCTCTCCTGCAGGTTACTCTCATTGGAGAGGCCAGGTGTTGACAGCAGACGAGCTGCATGTCCTGTACGAGGGAATCAAACTGAACAACGTTCACCAGTATGACTACGTTCTAACAGGTGGATATCCGTCTCTCACCTCCACACACACTCTTTCCTCCACCACAGTCAGGAGAGTTGGATACAAGTATCTGATGATATTTGAATCACTGAGAGATGAGTTTCATTGAAATAAAAGTTGTACTATTCCCAGCAGACTGCTTACATTTTAAACTGGACGGTAGTTTGCAGCTGGACTTTGTCCTTTAATCAGATCTCGGGGATCTATATGAGCAGCGTACGATAATTCGGTAAAGTCTGGTTCTACGTTCTACGCTGCGTTCAAGTGCATGCATTTCCCAAATATCAAATATACTATAATTTGATAATTTATTTTTTGGTTGATTTAAGTATTATTGAAGTACATTTTCTGTCCATCACAGAGTATATATGTTATATGTGATATTTTATGCGGCGCACATGCGTCAGTAGACTAGAGCTGCTTTGCTGATGGTTTTATTATAAAA